>NW_007248697.1:878252-880069 GCF_000164805.1 Carlito syrichta
TGTGGGGTACAGTTAAGGGTTAGGTATACAAATATGCTTCGTTCAGGCACCCTTGTTGATAAGAGGTGTCTCCCCGTCCCCAGTCAGATATTTACGACTGTTAATCCCATCTCCCTTCCCTCCCCCCCATAGTTTCCCACCACTGTCAGCCATTTTCTTATAGTATTACGTTGGATGTTCAAGGTCCACTGTATGAGTGAGAACATGTGATACTCAGATCTTTGTTTCTGTGAGAGGTCACTCAGTATTATAGACTCTAGTTCCATCCAGGTTGCTGCGAAATTCATGATTGTGGTTTTTTTTATGACTGTGTAGTATTTTGTCGTGTATATGTACCACATTTTTTAAAATCCAGTCCTCTTTTGATGGACAGCATGGTTGTTTCCAGATTCTTGCTATTGTGAACAATGCTGCAACAAACATACGTGTGCAGGTATCTTTTTGATAGAGTGATTTGAGTTCTTCAGCATATATTCCCGGTAGGGGGATTGTGGGGTCATATGGGAGGTCAATATTTAGAGCTTTTAGGAATCGCCATACTGTTTTCCATTTTTAAATGTGGAAATATCACTCGTAACGAAGTGAATAAAATTTGACTCAAAAAGCATGGCAGTATCAGATGGAACTGGGTCATGTGTATACAGTACAAACGCTTCAGATGCTCTTGTTAATTTGGATAAATATGAGTCAAAGACTCAATGGAACTGGACCCTTGGGCTGACTGGTCTTATAAATGCAGATAGTCAGTGCAAGCTCTGTCTGGTTTATTGGTCAGAACAGGGTAGCGATTTTTTTGGCATCTCTAGGGATATTCCTTTACTGCTGAAAAGAGTCAGGTAGAAAAATATTTTAGGCTTTGTGAGCCAAAAATATTTTAGACTTTGTGATCTCTGTTCAACAACTCAATTCTGCCTTTGTATCTCAAAAGCCACCGTAGGCATAAGTAAACAAATGAGCATGACTGTGTTCCAATAAAACTTTCTTTATGGGCACTAAGATTTGCATTTCCTATCATACTTACCTGACACGAAGTAATTATTCTCTTGATTTTTTTTTCAATCATTTTGAAATGAGAAAAGCCATTCTTAATTAAAAGGCTGTACAAAAAAGATTTGACCCAGGGATTTCCGTATACAAAACCCTTGGAAGTCATAGCTTCCAAGAAGGTTTCTTTTGGATGCTCAGATTTTTGTATGTGTAGGAACACTTGGATGCCAGCAAAAAAAAAAAGTATATTCTAGCAAGTCGTTTACAAAGATTCAAATTTATGAGATGAAAACACAATATTTCCGGCCACATGCCTGGGTGTAATTTGGTTAGCGGATTTAGTGGCTTCAAGGAGACAAAATTTTGAGGTAGCAAAGTGAACCTGCCAAGTAGGACGGGAAGATGGAAGTCTAGAAACTCCAGTACTGCCTGTGCATTCTTAAATCATGCATTCATGTAATTTGCATGTTCATTTCCTCTTTTACAAACCATTTGCTCTTGGAATTCTTGTGGCTTCATGGTAAGTGAAAATGATTTCTTTTTTTCCCACCTTCACAACCCTATGTTCTACATTCCCCAAACCTGGCACTTCATGGCATATTCCTTTTGAATGCCTCTAATTCTGCAGTTTTGTATGCCCCCTTATCTGCTAAATTTGATTCATTTCCAGAAGTTCTGCAGAGGAATTGTGAGCCATCATAATTCTTTATTAGGTTCAATTATCTTCTTACAGTTTAATACTAGAGAGTTTTTTGTATTTTTAAAGTTTTTTTTTTTCTTTTTTTTTTTTTGAGTTGAAGTCTCACTCAATCGCCCAGACTGGAGTGCAG
>NW_007248697.1:880506-966459 GCF_000164805.1 Carlito syrichta
TAGGGAGCGGCCACTGCACTCCAGTCTGGGCGACAGAGTGAAACTCCAACTCAAAAAAAAAAAAAAAAGATCCTCTCCAAGTTTAATTTTATGATACAGAGGTAATAATTTAGCTACTGTTCCCTGGTTCTAGAAGTAATTTTCTGTCTAAAAAAGTATTTTTCCCGGCCAGGTATGTTGGTTCATGTCTGTAATCCCTGTGCTTTGGGAGGCTGAGGCAGGAGGATCACTTGAGCCCAGGAGTTGAGACCAGAACTGGGCAACATAGTGAGTGCTCATCTCTACAGAAAATAGAAAAACCCAGCCGGATGTGCTGGCATGCACCTGTAGTCCAGTTTCTCAGGAGGCTTACCTAGGAAGATTGCCTGAGCCCAGGAGTTTCAGGCTGCAGTGTGCTATGATCCTGCCACTGCTCTCCAACCTGAGCAACAGAGTGAGACCCCTACTCAAAAAAAAAAAAAAGGTGCATTCCTGTTTTAATACTGTGATAATAATTTAACTACTTCATGGTTCTAGAAACACCTAGAACATGGACACTTCAAGTTATTATAGCCTAAAACAATGCCAGAAATTTAGTAATAACCTTTAACTTCTCAGCATAAATCAAGTCCTGACAATTCCAGTCTTCACATTCACAAAACATGGCTAAACAAAACTTCGTATTAGGCCTCGTACCCTACCATTTAATAAAATTGTCCAATAAATTGTAAAATTAATATATTTCCATTGTTCCCGAGCATGGCAGTAAAGACGCCTTCTGTCTTTAATGCCTCTAGCATAGTAGGTTCACAGTAAACATTTGCTTCCTCCATCTGCCCTTTCTGTGTGTTCCTTTGTAAGTCACAAAACAAAAGAGCGAGAAGAGACATGGCTCATTTAGGATGAGTTCTCATTTTAGGAGAGATGACATTGGCACTGAATGATACTAGGATATCACTGAGCATGCCTTAGAGTCAAGATGAGAAGAATCCAGTTCTACTGATTTGTCGCAGTCTAGGGTCCTGTCTGTCGCCCCCCTTGTTCTTGGGGCATTGTCATGACTCCTTGTTTCTATCTTAGAAGTCGAGGAGGTGTTCCATCAAGGCTTTTCTGTTCTTAATTCACTATTCTGCATATATAATGTAAAACAACTAACAAGGAACAAAGCAGAAAAGACAGAGAAAATAAAAGAGTTCGGGTCATTTGGGGTCTATATAAAGAGCTCTCATAAAATCAAGAGCTGGTCATTGTGGCATAAGTGATAACAGGCATACTTGTAAAATTAATAAGAACTATGCGTCAGCCTTTTTTTCAGGTTAGCAGAACACAAATAATCTTTTTTGTTGTTGTTATTCTTGAGTTGGAGTCTCACTCCATCACCCAGGCTGGAGTGCAGTGGCTTGCTCACGGCCATCCCAGTGTCGACCTGCTGGGCTCCAGTGATCCTTCCGCCTCAGCCTTCCAAGTAGTAGCCAGAACTATAGGCACAAGCCACACTGCCCAGCTCATTTTTTTTTTAATTGTAGAGATGATGTCTTACCAAGTTGCCCAGGCTATTCTTGAACTTGTGGGCTCAGGCAGTCCTCTCACCTCGGCCTCCCAAAGTGCTGGAATGACAGGCTTGAGCCATTGTGCCCGGTCACATATAATCTTCTAATAGACTGTCCTATGCTTTAGAATTTGCCCCTACAGCCCTATAGAACTTGATTAAGGTTAATGGAAAGATGAAGCCATTAACAATTGATGCTACTAAAAAAGAAGAAGAAGAAGAAGAAGAAGAAGAAGAAGAAGAAGAAGAAATCTCCAGGTTTCTATTTATTTTTATTTTTTGAGTTGGGGTCTCACTCTGTTACCCAGGCCCGAGTGCAGTGGTATGGTCACAGCTTACCACAGCCTTGACCTTCTGGGCTCAGGTGATCCTTCCACTTAAGCCTCCCAAGTAGCTGGGACTACAGGCACACACCACCATGTATGGCTAATTTTTTTGTAGAGACAAGGTCTTGCTATGTTGTCCAGACCGGTCTCAAACTCCTAGGCTCAAGCCATCCTCTTATCTCAGCCTCCCAAAGTGCTGGGGTTACAGGCATGAGCCTTCTTCACACCCGGCTCTAGGTTTCAGTTGAACAATAATCTGTTAGATTCGGATCCTCCCTTCTTATCCTTTTAGTAAGAGTGAGATGAGTGTATTTTGTAGGAAAATGTTTTTCTATATTTTTCAGTCCATGAAAATACACACCTATACAAGTTTGCTAAAACTTATGTAACCAAGAACCACAAACTGGGTGGCTCAAACACAAAAATATATGTCTCACAGTTCTGGAGGCTAGAAGTTCAAGATGGAGGTGTCAGTAGGACTGGCTCCTTCTGAATGCTCTGAGGAAGGATCTGTCCCATGCCTCTTCCCCAGCCTGGGGTGTTGTTGGCAACCTTTGGTGTTCCTCGGCTTACAGAAGCATCACTCCCATCTCTGTCTTTGTGTTCTCAGGGTGTTCTTCCTGTGTGTCCCTGTCCGAGTCCAAATTTCCCTTTGCTATAAGGCCGCCAATCAGATGTAGGGGCCCATCCAACTCCATTATGACCCCGTCCTAACAAATTACATCTGCAGTGACCCTATTTCCAGACAAGATCATGTTCTGAGGTACTGGGAATTAGGACTTCAACATACGAATTTGGGGAAGACACAATTCAACCCACAACACTCTTCACCAAAATATTGCCCCCCCAAACCCTATTTTGTTCACTGTAAGTTTTCATATAAAGACATCTCTTGAGCTGAAAAAAATTTTGTTAACAGTTCATAGGTTTGGACACTGAAGGGCAGTATAACACTACAAAAAATGTGAAAAGAAGTTTATGGCTTCGTGACTTTAGAAATTATATTGTTCCCTGAATTATACCCCACATCTTTAAAATAAAAAAAATTGGTGAAATAAAATAAAATAAAAATTAATAAATAAAATAAAATAAATTTAGAAAAAGAAATTAAGTTGTTATGATACTTTCTAAAAAATGCGTTTATAATTACAGCTATTGTGTAGGATGATTTTAACCTTATTTATATCTGATGACACTTCATAGTAAAGTCTGACAAAACTTGGGAATACCCCATTGGCTGTCTAGATGAGAAATAAGGAGAAAGCCTTGAATTTGAGATTTATGTTGAATGGTTCTGCCTCTTTTATGGCTTTAAGGTTTTAAGTTGCTGTTCATTGTGGTCCTTCATACTTAGATCTCATTTCCTTTTAACATCAAGGAAGTTGTGATTGGCATGGACAAATGTTTCAGCATGGAGAGAATGCTCAGCCATCTATTTGTCAGGAACTTGAAAAGAATATGAGTTTCAGGAGATGCAAGTAGAAAACCCATATTAAATTGGTTATTGCATTATATTCTTCACATATGGAAGAAAAATGGATAATATACAGAGGGAGAGGAAAATGTTATTTTTGCACACTGTAGTCAGTGTTGATTGCAGTTCTAATGCCTCGCAGTTGTCTGAATCTGACAGTTGTTCGTTGGAATAATTTTCAGTGGAAAACCAGGGCGAGAGAAGGACAGATCGAAAACCTGCTGATTTATTTTGCCTTCTGTTCCACGATCATGGACTTTTCTGACAGTAATCTTGGAAATGTATGTTTCACCAACACTAACTTAAGGGCTAGATGCTGTTATTTGCCTTTTCCTGAACACTGGCGTTGTGCCTCACACATGTCCATGCATCCTCTCATCAAATTCTTTCTACCATTCTGGAAGGTAGATGCAATATTATCCACATACTCTGTGAAGAAATGGGGGTTTCCGGTGTTGAGTGGGTGGTCCAAATCCTCCATTAATATCATTGACTTTGAATCCTGAGTTTCTCTGACCCCAGATCCTCTGCTCAAAGCTGTTATTACATGTTGTTTGATACTGGTGTATGACTTAATGTGATTTGGAACATGAAAATATGTAAACGTGAACATGCTCTCATCCAAACATCAAAAGCATCTCTCTGGCTGGGCTCGGCGGCTCAGCCTGTTAATCCCAGCACTACGGGGGGCAGAGGAGGGTGGATGGCCTGAGGCCGTGGGTTCAAGACCAGCCTGGGCAACTTGGGAGACCTCATCTCTACAATAAAACAAAAATTAGCCAGGCATGGTAGTGCACACGTGTAGTTCCGGCTACTTGGAAGGCTGAGGCGGAAGGATCGCCAGAGCCCAGCAGGTTGACGCTAAGGTGACCATGAGTGTGCCACTGCACTCCAGCCTGGGCGATGGAGTGAGACTCCAACTCAAAAAAAAAAAAGAATCTTCTCTCTGTACCTGGTAGATGTTCCCTACATACATGGACATTAGGGACCTTCAGAGCCAGTCATGACATTATGAGAGAAGGCCACCAGTGGTATAAGACAAATTTGTAGAAGGAAAGAAAAATCATGTCAACTCACACCTGACCCCAGAAAGGAAAATCAACCATTAGAGAATGTTTGTGAGCAGCTCTGATTTTTGTCCTCTCTTTTTGATGTCTGAGCCCCAAATCTTTTTCCCTAGATGGCTGATTTTTATGTACTCTGCTTGCTTCCAAGAAGAACTAACATTTCTAACAATGTTTAGTGGTCCTGGTGGGTTTGTTTGTTTGTCTGTTTTTGACATTTAGGCAGAAAAGACATGGCCAAAAGGAAACTCACTGCATATGGTTGGTTTTTATTTTTAGAGTGAGGCCTTTTACTATTAAGGTGAAGCTGGAAGCTTTTGAAACCACGAGTAGCCCTTGCAGAGGGTGGCTGAAGGATTGGGAGAGGGAAGTAAAATGGAGGCGTTCGTTTTGTTCTGTCTCTACGGAGCTGGTAACCTTTGCTCTCCTGCTATGGCTTCTTCACGTTGTTTCTCGCCTCTTCTTTTACGGAGAGGAGAAGGGTCAGGCATGATGGTCAGGCATAGAGGAAGAGAGAAAGGACACAGAAAACCATCTCAATTGGCAAATCTACCCCGTTTTCAGGACAGTAACGTAAGCAGGTGTGGGTGCACCAACACAAATATGCACGCAAACATGCACACACACGCGTGCACACAGGCACATACACAAGACTCACTACACTGGGTATTTTCGTGAGCTCTGACTTCCAGAGTGGTGGGTCCTGACTGTGCCTTCACTTTACTTTGGAAATTACAGGAGCTGGAGTCTGTCAGGAAGTCTGGTAGTCTCCCTGCACACGTGAACTGTGGCTATCAGCCAGAGTGTGGGCTTCTCCCCCAGAGACTGGAAATCGCCTGCCCACGGGTTGAATCCAGGACATGAGTGTGTCTCATCTGGAGTGCACAGTGTTTTTTAGAAAACACAAATTTATCATCAACTTTTTTTTTTTTAATGAGGGGCGTCCAAATAAAAATTGGATTCCACTTTCTTGCAGGAAATCAATCATCAATCTGGCCTACTTTCCTGTGTGACAAGTGTTTAGCTGCTCTCACTGAGATGGGCGGGGGGTGTGCTCATTCAGCACCGTCCCCATCGGTTTCCTGTTATCTGCCTGTGTTCATGGTCATTGATCGCCCTGTTTGCACTGTGTTATTACCCCTGGCCCACTTTGCTGTGTTTGTTACCTGCCGGCTGCTATAGGCGTGCGATACTTTACGCCTGCAGCTCATGCATTGTGGGGAGATGGCAACCAGCCCTGTGTCATTCACTGTATATATGTTCGACTCTACATTTAGACCAAAAAGAATTCATTGTAGATGCTCTAATATACATGGTATTCAGTGAAGACAAAGGGGAAATGTTGGCCTGCGGTGTTTTAGTCCTCATATGGAATTTGAAAAAGGCCGTTGAGTAAAGGCTATATCCAAGTCTGTATTCATAGTTGTGTACCCACATCAGCATTTATTTATGAAACACAATGTCGTCAAACCATCTTGAACTGTAAATTTTTTTTTATACTATTGCCATCTTTCTCTCAACCTTTTACCAGCTGTGTTTAGATCTTAATACAATTATGCAAAGACAATATTATTATGCAAACAATTCTGGAGAATGTTTCCACTTACAATAGGAAAAGCTGACTTGCTCTCAAATATATTTTTGGAAGTACTTTTCTCCAATAATATTTTCAAAGTCACGTAAATGCCTTTATTTGCTGCATTTGAGCATGATGAAAAAAGTAAATTTATTCCTAAAATAATTGTAGAATATAATTTTAGGTTGCATTTGGACTGAATACTACTGGGATGATTATTATCAATTAGGAGTGATTAAGAACCCAGTGAGCATAACACTGACTAATATGCTGCACAGAACACATACAAGGCAAAAGACTCTACCTAAATTCATTTTAAAAAAACATATTCCAACATTTTATGAGGGCTCCCATTGTGGTGATGGTGCTGGTGGTCATGGTGAAGGTGGCAGTGATAGTTATGATTTTGGTAGTGGTAATGGTGGTGATAATGGTGGTGGTGATGGTAGTTATGATGGTAGAAGTTATGGTGTTGGTGTTGGTGGTGGTGGGATAGTGGTGATGATGGTGAGGATTATAGTGGTGATGGTGGTGATGGCTGTAGTGATAATGGTGGTGCTAACAATCATTTTGGATATATCAGCTTTATAGGATTCCGTTGTTGTTTGAGAAACATTTACTTGAGAAGACCAATTTGAACTGTATTTTTAAAATTCCTTTGAATGTCAAGCTATATATGCAGACAAATAGATTCAAAACAGAAATAAAAATATTTAAAGCAATCAGCTCCATACTTCAATGTCAAACAACCTTTAAAAAGATTCCTGACAGAAGTCTACTTCCATGGTTTGGGGAATATTATTTTATATAATCTAGGGCAGCAAGCCAGTACGCAAGAACATACAAGGCAAAGTGATTTATCTTTATGTTTTTGTCTCTCAAATCCATGCCAGAACTTTGGATTATAATTTTCCTGAAAAACTTTTTGAAAAATCTGATTTTACCACAGGGTTCTGATGAAAAATTCATGTAATATCTTGTGTTAAGTCTCTTGTAGGGTCCTAGTGCATCACAGGCCTTGGCACTGGTCACGGGCTCCATCTAAAACATCTGGTGAAAACTCCTAGCCCTGGGTTTTACTGCTTGCATGCATGCTGAGTAATTATAAGAGAACAACTAGGTCCTTAAAATACATGTTTAAGTCCTAGCCCAGAGAAACTCTATGGGGGTGGATTTTGTGGGTTGGGTTAGGGTTAGAGTTAGGGTTTGACTCTTCGGGTTTGAAGCTTGGCTTTTCTGATTTTACCTGCTTGTTATGACAGAGCACCTTACGTGAGCTGATTAGTGACGCCTCTCCTTTGCTCTAAGTTTATTTTGCTCCACACCTATCCCATTAATGGTGCTCTCTGGGAGGACGAACATTCAGTAGGGACATCTCAGAGCACCATTTCTTTGTCCTTCCTGTTGGCTAATACAAATGATGACCCACCCTAGCACAAGAACATAATACACTTATAAAGTGCAAGCTTTTGAAAATCTCTCTTAAAGGCATAGTTATTTTTGAAACCTTATATGGATGTTTGTAGATCAGAAGTTGCACGATCAGAATCCAGGCCAGAGAAGCATTTTGATTGTGTTTACACAGCGCTGCAGGTTTGTTAAAATTGGGGGTATGAGGTTGACCAACTGTTCTTACTGCTGAACATTTGAAGGTAATGTGGAGTATGGTGCCTGGGACTGCTGGCTTTCGACAGACATTTATTATCTGGTTTTCCAAAGTCACCATGTATGGGTCTGTTTTGTCCAGCCTTTCCTCATCTATATTTCCTGAGTGACCCCAGTTGGTCCTGCATTTGTGACTCCTGCTAGGATCACCTCCTGGCATTGGTGATGAGACCTTGAAGCATTCCTCAGAGTTGTTGGAAGGTAGTATGATACCCAGTATCACTCTCCAAATGTTAAACGGACAACCAACTGTTAGTTCTCAGTGCCGCATTTTACGCTTTAAGGATGTCCTTCTTTGCTTCAAAAGGCTCTGTGTTCAGTGGTTTCATGTTCCTCTTAGTTTTATGTCTCCTTTCCCCAGTGATCATAGTGAGATGTTTCTGTCTCACTAGAAACCATGCCACAGTCTCAGCTACCTACTTTCAAAGATCTTTTGGGAGACCTTCTCAACGGCAGCATATACATCGAATGCTTCTCCCTGAAAATAATGAGTTCCATCAGGCTGTTCACACAAGCCGGTTCTTGAGCTTGGCCACCCTTGATCATGAACACTCACTCATCTTAAGGTGATTGGTTTTTGAGTTTGCCTCTGAGTTCACATCAGAGATTATCTGTACCCTCTTTAAAGAGATGGCTGTATAAGTTTTCATTTTCCTGGGCTGTGCTGCAGTTTTTTAAGTGAAAGAGGGGTGGACAGAGTAAGCCATTTAAAAATGTGGTAGACAATACAGTGAAGGCTGTCTTCATAAGAGAAACCAAGCACAGTAATAGGACTGATGTAGAATGAACTTGGCAAAAGACAGAACTGGAAGCCTTTGAAGTCAACTCTGTCCTCCATATATCCCTTTTCCAGATGTTCCAAGAGCTTTTCATATTCTTTTCTTAAGTGATATCCCCAAATCTCTCAGAACGTTGACTGCCACAGAGACCTGCCTGTTGTGTGCTACTAACACCAGCACTGACAGTAGTCGCTTCTCCTCCTTGGTGCTGTCTGTGAGCCAGGTATGGTACGGAGTACTTTACATACATTATCTCATTGGATCCTCCTGGAACCCTGAAAGGTAGCTTCATTATCACATGGGGAAACTGAGGCTCAAAGATGTTAAAAAGCTGCTCAAGGTCACACATCGATCATGGAGCCAGTGCACCTGGTCAGTATGTGTTTCTAGAAGGTCATTTGACATATCGCTCTAGCCTGAACATTTGTACCTCCCCCTAATTGCTGTGTTGAAATCCTAATATCTAAGGTAATAGTGTTAGAAGGCAGGGTCTTTGAGGGGTGACTAGGTCAGGAGGGGTATACCCTCATGTACCGTGGCCCACGCGGTTGCTTTGAGGGTCCCGAGAGAGAACAGCAAGAGATTAAGAAAGACACAGACACAAAGACATAAAGAAAACCTGGGGCCAGGTGGAACACTTTCCTCTGATGGAGGAGAAGTGGCCCGACAATAGGGACCATGTTTATTTTATAATCAAGCACAAGGGAAGTTGGAAGAGATTCAAGGTCTGTGAGGGAGCTATGATGGAATTTTGTTGCTACCTAAAAGGCGAGTTGTTCCATGGTTATCTTGTTGCTGCTAAGGCTTTATCTGTACTGTGTGCCCCCGGATGTGTGGGCTCTGAGATGCCGTTCCGTGTAGCGGGTTGCATTCCTTGCTCTTTGGCTAGGGTTAGAGCAATCAGGCGGGACCTTGCCTTGGCTTGGGCCTTGCCTTTGCTCGAGGTCTGGACAGTGCTCATTTGCTCCCCACACTCACGAATGGGATCAGTGCTCTTATAAGAGGCACCAGTGAGGTCCCCTGTCCCTTTCACCATGGGAGGCTACAGTGAGAAGATGACACCAAATCTGCTGGTGTCTTGATCTTGAACTTCCAGCCTCCAGAACTGTGAGAAATACATGACTGCTGTTTATAAGCCACCTAGTCCATTTTGTTACAGCAGCCTGAAAAGACTAGGGTATGTAATTTTTAAAAAGAAAGAGAAAAGTTTATAATAGCAGGATATATAATGAAATATCAGGTTGGTCATACCTGTAAGCCTGATGCTCTGGGAGGTTGAGGCAGGAGGGCGACTTGAGGCCAGAAGTTTGAGACCAGCCTGGGCAATATAGCGAGACCCCATCTCTACAAAAATAAGATAACAAATTAGCTGGGTGTGGTGGTACACACCTGTAGAACCAACTGCTTGGGAAACTGAGGTGGGAGGATTCCTTGAGCCTGGGAGTTGGAGGCTGCAGTGAGCTATGATTGTGCCACTGCATTCCAGCTTGGGCAACAGAGTGAGACCCTGTCTCAAATACTACTACTACTACTACTACTACTACTACTACTACTGATGATGACGATAGATCAATCATTTCAAATAGGTTGCATCCACTTAAGTAGGTCTGAAAGACAGTGATCCACACAAAAAGGGTATATTTCTCCATCAGAGAGTGTGTTCGACACCAGGCAGCTGGTGTCCATGCAAACTGCAACAACTGATAACACACCTGAGGAATGAATGCACTTTCAATTCCATGACTGATTTTTTTTTTTCCTGATCGAACCAGCAGTTGAAATTGCTAGCACTTCAAAAGAGAAAGTTTTCTATTTTTTCTATTTATTTTAACGTCGGCATGTTATTCCAATGCTATCTCCTAGCCTACTCTGAATTCTAACAGTATCATCTGCTTTTCCAACAAATGTCTTAGAGCTTCATGTTTTAAAACTTGTGAAGAGCTGGGCGTGGTGACTAACGCCTGTCATCCCAGCACTTTGGGAGGCTGAGGATAGAGGATTGCCTGAACCCAGGGGTTCAAGACCATCCTGGGCAACTTGGCAAGACCTCGTCTCCACAATAAATCAAAAAATTCGTCAGGTATGGTGGCACATGCCTGTGGTTCCAGCTACTTGGAAGGCTGAAGTGGAAGGATCACCTGAACCCAGCAGGTTGAGGTTGCGGTAGCCATGAGTGTGCCACTGCACTCCAGCCTGGGTGACAGAGTGAGACTCCGACTCAAAAAAATAATTTTAAAAAAAATTGGTGCAGAGTAGTTTGAGGATCTTTATTTTTCTCTGTTTATTATTATTACTTAAATATTTTTAAATTCACATATCTTTCCTCTGGCCAAGAACCGAATTTCATTAAAATATTTTTTATCAGAAATTTCTAGCCATAAGAACTATTGTAAAATAAGTTATCACTTGGATAAGTTTATCACCAAAGAAATAAAAAAGTGGAAACGAAAATGTAAAGGAATGACGGTGAATGTATTTTTATGGCAATAACATGACACATTTCTAATATTTGGCTATAAAACGAATTGTAGACATAGTTTAGGACCAGAAACATATGGAGTTGCATGATTATAGAACAGAAAAATCCACAGTGGTTGATTTATGCTATCATGTGGCATAAAAACGCTCAGTGCTAACTAAGAGTAGAGAGAGGAAGCCAAGTATGGAATGAAATCGGAAAAAGAGCCTCCTCTACGTTCAGTTCTGGCAGGATCAGGAGCCCCATACGTGCCAAGTTTTAACTGGAAGCTAATTATAATGTCCACATTATGAATTATGCAGAAAAAAGAAGGTGGTCGACTTGGCACCTTGGAGACATAGGTGACTGAGTTTTTTGTTTGTTGTTTTTTTGAGTTGGAGTCTCACTCCATTGTCCAGGCTGGAGTACAGTGACAGATTGTGTCAACTTGCTGGGCTCAGGGGATTCTTCCACCTCAGCCTTCCAAATAGCTGGAACTACTGCTGCGCGCCACCACAGCCAGCTAATTTTTTGGTTTATTGTAGAGACGAGGTCTTGCCAAGTTGCCCGGGCTGGTCTCGAACCCGCGGGCTCAGGCAATTCCCTCTCCTCGGTCTCCTAAAGTGCTGGGATGACAGGATGAGCCACCTAGCCCTGCCATTTATTTTATTCTATTTTTATTTTTTTAAGAAAATGGCATTAGCCAGTCGTGGTGGTGCATGCCTGTAGTTCCTGCTACTTGGAAGGCTGAGGCAGAAAAATCATCTAAGCCCAGCAGGTAGAGACTGTGGTGGCCATGAGTGTGCCACTGCACTCCAGCCTGGGCGACAAGAGTGAGACTCCAACTCAAAAAGAAAGAAAGAGAAGGAGAAGGAGAGGGAGGGAGGAGAGAGAGAGAGGAGAGAGAGAAACTGCATGACCCTTTTTGGCAAACAGCATCTCATTAAAATCATTAAAATGTAAACCATAGACTCTTTAAGCGTACCATCTTTAAAGGGTATCAAGAAGAATGAGAACTAAGTATTTAAATAAAAAGAAAATTTAGAACAGAAAGGATGTGGAAAAGGAACCAGTGACTGCAATAATGGAGGGAACTTTCTGGCCCTTGTCTGTGTGCGGCAATCTCACCATCTGGCTTGTAGAGGGCACTCTTGTAAAGAAAACGGCCCTGCCTGGGTCCTGTGGGGAAACAGGCCTGGTTCCCTCAAGCCGGTGTCGCCATGGAGATCTGGGTCCAGGGAGGGGGCATGAATTCCGTGGTCCTGCATTGGAAATGCGTACATAGCAGATGCTTTTATTGCCTTTGTTTGAATCTCTGCCCTTGCTGAGCAACTCAGGCTGGAAGCCCCTAGGAGAGGAAGTCCATATTTGTCTGCATCATTTTACTTCCCCTGTAGGCAGCTTTGTCTCCTGGGACAAGTGTGCATCATGACAAGTTAATAGAAAAGATATTAATTCAGATTTCACATACAGAGAGTCATAAAAAGGAAAATGTTTTCCTTGAGCCAAATAAATGATTCAAACTTCCTCTTCTTAAAAAAAGTGTTTTTATTAGACTTTTAAAAAAATTATATACAGTTAATGTACAATATATGTTGTTAGGTCAGACTAGACGGGGGTCTGCAGTCCGGTGCTGCCTGAAAGATGCAAAGAATTGCACAGAAGTTAGACTAGAAAATACAGCTTATTGGAAGGCTGAGGCAGAAGGATTGTCTAAGCTTGGCAGGTCGAGGCTGCGATAGCCATGAGCATGCCACTGCACTCCAGCCTGGGCAACAAGTGAGACTCCAACTCAAAAAAGAAAATATAGTTTACTTCAAAAATAAATTAGAGAGAGAGAAGATTCACCTCCTCAAGGTAAGGGAGGGGGCCAAAGCTTAGGAAAACTTGGCGGCCATAGCTCAAAAGAGCCATATGGCCAGACCAGAGCTTAGCAAAGCAATGGTGAATGGCTGCTTCAGGTTGAATGTTTTTAAACCTTCCCTTCGATGGGGGTAGGTCTTTAAGGTGCTGGTCTGTTTCACGTCATCACAAAGGGCCAGGTAAGCACAGGTACTGACATCAGAACCACAGGCAGACAGGTGGGTTAGTCACATGACTGCTGCCATGTTGATGGGATCTGTGGTGTCAGGAAGGTCAGGAAGGACTGATTAGGTCAACCTGTTTCTTATGGCTGGAAGCAAATACTTAATAGAAAAGCTAATGAGTACAATACAAGCTGGGGAGGGGGTTGTAAAACAATTATCAGTAGCTACCTCTGAGTAACCGGTTCTGCCTTGATGAGAGGGCAAGCTAGGTGATGTTAAGAAAACAGGACCAGTTAGTCACATGATTGCTGCCATGGTGGAGCTAATCTGTGTCACGGAGGTCACAAAGGGCTGACTAGGTTAACCCACCCATCTGCTTGCTGTCCATCATCTGACGTCAATATCTGTGCTTTGTGATGACGTGGAAGCAGACCACCACCCAATCACCTTAATGATCTTCCCTGTTTAGGGGAATGGTTAAAAGGACTCAACCACAAGCAACCAATGGCCATTGCCTTGCTAGACTCTGGTGTGGCCATGTGCTCTTTGAGCTATGACTATCACCATGCTTCCTGGCTTTGGTCCCCTTCCCCCACCTTGGGAAGGCGAATCTTCTTTCTCCCTTCTCTCTCTAATTTACTTTTAAATAAACTTTTCTTTCTTAAAAAAAAAAAAGAAAGAAAATATGACAGAACTGGGTCATGTCAAGATGGCTACTCTTTGGCTAGATTGACTCTATCTTACGTCTTTTCATATGTGGTAACTATTGCTCTGACCTGGCTTCAAATTCCTGCTAATCTTCTGTTTAATCTGGCTGATTTTTTTAAATCTGTAAAATGGGGTCAACTGATACCACTTAACTATTGTCAAATAGAGTGTGACTCCTTCATAGTGAAGAGGATTAAGTGTTGAAATGCACTTGAAGATGAAATGTAGCAATGCAAATAGCACTATTCTTGTTGCTGCGTCACACCCACAAAGAGAATTTTCATCTATAATTTATATCTTTATCAAATAATGACTGTGGTAAAACAGAACCAATACAAAAATTGACAAGCAAGAGAATTTGAGTAACTCCACCAAGCTCATACAACGGTTATGACAAATCTGAGCTCAGAACCCAGGTATCTTGATATTGGTTCAAGGGCTTTTTCTCGCACATCTGGCAATTGTAATCACCCATGTTTTTTTGAGGTACTGTGGGAGCTCTGGTGCAGTAAATGGAATGTTATTCTTTCTTTCACCTAATAACCAAAGCACTAGGTAAGAAGTGAAAATTAATTGGTAGACTATTAAGAATTGTGTGCCATAAACAATGTCTTTTTCTCTTTGAATTGCACATATTATGCATCTAATTCCTTTTCTGGTGGAAGGTATTTCAACAGAGGACAGTTTTCTCCGAGGAATGCAAATCTCTGGTTCCCACAAAACTAAAAGTTGGTGACAGATCTCAAGAGGCCCTGAGTTAAGACGATGATTCATAGAACTGTGTGTGTGACATCAGGTGAACATACTTGCAAACGACTGTTCACAGCATCATTCTGTGGAAACCTAATGGAAATCAGAGGCATGGGACATGACCCAATTTTGTGTTAGCAACTTCGACCAGCTTTGCACCAATTCCTTCATGCTAATTCAGAGTGTGCTTTTCATCAAAATAATGATCCTGGTACAATTTTTTTTTTTTAGTCAGAGTCTCACTCTGTTGCCCAGGCTGTAGTGCAGTGGCATGCTCACGGCCACCCCAGCCTTAACCCACTGGGCTCAGGTGATCCTTCCGCCTCAGCCTTCCAAGTAGCCAAAACTACAGGCACGTGCTACCACGCCTGGCTAATTTTTTATTTTTATTGTAGAGATGAGGTCTTGCCATGTTGCCCGGGCTGTTCTCGAACCCACAGGCTCAGGCAATCCCCTCACCTCGGCCTCCCAAAGTGCTGGGGTGACAGACTTGAGCCACTGTCCCCGGCCAACAATCTTTTTTCCCAAAGTCAGAAGGGGTACCCATTTGCTACGTTTTCTTCAAATCTACTTAGAAAAGAAGCATGTTGGTATGGTGCCAAGGATCTACACATTGTGTCTGCTTCTAAAATATATATTAGCATTAGATAAACATTTGATGTATACTTACTTGGAAGTAAAAATATATTAGGGCTAGTAAAAATAGCTAAGAATTGCTGAGGACTTACTCTCTTCTGATTCATGATCTTAACTCATCTAGTTCTTAAAACAATTGATATGGCTGGGCTCGGTGGCTCAACCTGTCATCCCAGCACTTTGGGAGGCAAAAGCGAGTGGACTGCTTGAGCCCATGGGTTCAAGACCAGCCTGGGCAACTTGGAGACACCTCGTCTCTACAATAAATTTTTAAAAATGAGATGGGCATGGTAGCATGCACCTGTAGTTCTGACTACTTGGAAGGCTGAGTCGGAAGGATCGCCTGAGCCCAGCGGGTTGACACTGGGGTGGTCATGAGCGTGCCAATGCACTCCAGTCTGGGCTACAGACTGAGACTCTGACCAAAAAAACAACAACAACCTGATATGATAAACTGAGGCACAGAGAGATTAACACCTAATTAGTAGAGCTGAGTTAACTCAGAATCTGGGCTCTGATGATAGCACTGTGTTCTTGGAGAATAGTGCCAGAGCAGACATCTCCAAGGTGCCAAAGAAGGACATTCAACAGAGAGACACTGCCTCTGCCTTGACTGAGTTTAGGATCTTCAGAAACAGGAGTCCTTTCAAGATCGACGACTGGGGTTTCCTGACTTGCCCAAAGCAGCAAGGGTGGCAGAGCAAGGGCTGTAGTCAAATCACCTGTCTCTAGGCTTTGTCAAAACCCCACTGGAAGGTAATCTAAGTCTCTCTATGCTGAATTACGGATTCATAACAATGTGTTGACGAAAAATGCCAAACTCCATAAAAAAATTTTTTTTTCAGTTGGAGTCTCACTCTCACCCAGGCTGGAGTGCGTGGCACACTCATGGCCACCCCAGCATCAACCTGCTAGGCTCCAGCGATCCTTCCACCTCAGCCTTCCAAGTAGCCAGAACTACAGGTGCCTGGCTAAATTTTTTTTTTATCTTATTGTAGAGACGAGGTCTCGCCAAGTTGCCTAGACTGATCTTGAACTTGTGGGCTCAGACAATCCACTCGCCTCGGCCTCCCAAAGTGCTGGGATAACTAAGGCTGAGCCACCCAGCCCAGCCTATAAAATATTTTGAATGACTTATTCTGAACCAAATTTAAGAGACCTCAGTACTGTGGCTCCTGACTCCAGGAGGTCCTGAGAATGTGTGACCAGTTGTGGTTGAATTTACCTTGGTGATATACCATTTAGGAGGACAGAAGTTATAAGAAACCATACATCTATACATGTGAGATTTACACTGGCTCAGTCCAGGAAGGCAGGTATCTCCAAGGGGGCCAGCAGACTACAAGTGAATTCTAAGATTTCCTGATGGGCAATTTGTTAGCAAGAGTGATCTAAGGAATTGTGAAAGCAGTAAAAGAAACGGGCAGCTTGAGGGATGATGAGGGAGTCAAGATTTGTGATATGTACATGAAGCTGGTGACATACTTCACAAAGAACAAGTGTGGTAATAGGCTCCTGGAGTCCCCAAAAGACAGCTTTACTGGGTCATCAAATACTTTGCTTTTCCTTCTTTATCTGTTACGTGATGTTATACCAGAGCCAGGTTGGAAAGTAAGCCCCATGAAATAATTAATAAAAATCCTGTCTCTGCAGGGCCCTTAGTTAGGAATTTGGCAAGGTACAGAAAAAAACATCAGCGTGCAGTCCTCTGTATGTTAGGAGCTTTGGGGGTCCTAAGTCTGTAGACAAATAGAGATGGGAAAATAAGAGGTGAAGAGTGTGGGTAGTCATGTTCTCAAACCTTGCCCAGTGGCTGGCAGATAATAGACACTCAGTAAACATTGAATGATGGATAGAGATTCAGAGCAGGGATGAGTTCCATTGGATTGGAGTGGAGAGAGAAGGAAAGGCTTGAGTCTCCCTCCTTGGACCATCGGAGGGATTTTTTTTTATTTTTTGAGTTGGAGTCTCACTCTGTCGTCCAGACTGGAGTGCGGTGGCACGCTCCCGGCCACCGCAGCCTCGACCTGCTGGGCTCTGGTGATCCTTCCACCTTAGCCTTCCAAGTAGCCGGAACTACAGGCACACACTACCACACTCGACTTGTTGTTGATTTATTGTAGAGATGAGGTCTCGCCAAGTTGCCCAGGCAGGTCTCGAACCCACGGGCTCAGGCAATCTACTCACCTCGGCCTCCCAAAGCGCGGGATTACAGGCTGAGCTACTGAGCCCAGCTCATTGGAGGGATTTGAATAGGCAATGAACAGGTAGGAAGGGATTCCAAATAGGAAAAAAAAATTAACAGAAAGAAACACATAAGTAGGCAACAGCAAGCCCCTTTTAGAGAAGAAGTAAAGCAGCTAAATTGGAAAATGTTTCAGGTTAGAGCATAGATCTTCCATCCATCCATCCATCTAACAAAAGCTTATTAAGTATCAGACACTGTGTCACAACTAAAACAACTGGAAACCTAAAAGGTAGGTCGGAGGCAGATTTTGAGGCAGCTGGAAAGCCAAACTCAGAAAGATGAGCTTTAACTTGAAGGTAGTAAGTCATTGATGGTTTTCTGCATCATGGAAACAGATTTTGAAAGTTTGGTAAGGAAGAGTTGACTGACAGAATTAAACAGAATGGTCCAGAGAGAAAAGAGGTGGGGGTGAGAACATTCACAAGCGAGCATAAACTCTGGACTGACATGGTGATGGGAGTAGGGGAGTGTGAGGGCTTGAGTTATTGCAGGGTCAGAGTCTATGACCATAGTGAAACCACAGAGAGAGTAGAGCCCTGACAGTCCCAACTCTCCTGAGAGGTCCGGAAGCATGAAGGGGAAGCCAGACAGCTTGGAAAGGTGCTTCTCCACAGGGTGACGTCGCTCTTTTCTCGAACCTGATCTCTCTGCCTGTGCTGCATCCACACTATATCTAATCTTGATGAATGCTTCCAATATCTGTCACTTACTGAGTAGAAATTTCATGGCAAAGACATTGCCATGTCACTATCCCCGTGTAGCAGAAGCACGTTTTTCATCCATAGATGGAACTTTTTTGTAAAACTGGTAACGACCCTGAGTTTTGAAAATATCACATTTCAAAAGGAGTAACACTGTATATAATAAAATCAGATTATTATGCAAAACATAAGTTTTCCATTCTACCTTTCATAATTCTTTGCTATCAGAATGTACAGTCATGCCCAAGGAAAATTCTCAAAGAGAAGAGCATTATAAATCTTCCTCTGTTATTCTCTTTTGTTAGAATACATTACGCTGGGGCAGCCCCTTCGGGTCCCCTTCCACTATGGGAGCTTTTCTGTTCTCTCAATAAATCCTGCTTTCTAAAAAAAAAAAATACTAGATTAGCAATAGAGCATAAAAGCATGGATAATTGAAGTGCATAGATTATCCTAAATCCATCTTTATTGTAACCTTGTGTTTAAGCCTCCTTTGCTATCATCTCTTTTCCCAAAACTTATGACAAGGAGCAGTTTTATAAATTTGAACTTGATCTATTGACCTTACCTACATTTTCCAGTAGGAAGCTATGAGCAGGAAAGTGGCGAAGTGTTGTACAGGAGAACGCACAGAATACAACAGAGTTTCTGATAGCTCAACAAAGTATTTGATTTCAGTCACTGAAGGTTGAGAGGTAAATGAATGAATGTGTGTTCCTTGGCACCGAAATGACTTTCCCCTGTCTTTTTGTGCTAGGCGATGACAGTTACTTTTCCTGAACAATCGCTGTGTTCTTTTCATGTTCTTGGAATCCTGGTGTTGGAAAGGACATCAAAAGTTCATCATGTTTCGTCTCCCACTTGCCAACAGGATTAGACCTAAAACTGTCCATGTTGGATCGCTGTCTGTTCTGTTCTTTAAGTCTCAGGCTTGGAGAAGGGTCATCAGTAAAAGGATAGCAGAGAGTGGTTGGCAGCCTGCTTGGAACATTTCATAGTTTTGATGATGGTTATTTGTCCACGTGGCCGTCGCATAAAACATGCACACATAGATGAGCGGGATCCAGTCAGCAATCTGATGTTCTCCGATGCTCATGGTGGGAAATAAAATATGCAGAATGGACATTTCCTTTAGAGAATTGCATTTTTCATCTACCAGAGATTTGTCATCATGATGCTTGGTACAGAGTGTGCCCTTCATAAATGTTTGAGTGAGGAAATAAGTTAGCAACTAAATGTTCATCAGCTAGAGAAGCATGGCTGCCCAGGAAGAGAGTGGGTGACTATTCTTTCCTTCATGTGTTCCCAGAAGTCTTTTCACCTATGGCTGTCAAGCCCAGTTCCAAAGAGAACTCTATAGAACACTAGTCTGTATGATGCTATGTGAGAAAAGAGTTCTGGGATCAAATAAGTTTGGAAAATACCTGATTTTTTAATCCCTTTTTTGGAGTCGTGGTGTGCATTAGCACGTTAAGAGTTTGAGAAGTTGGAAAACAAACGAACCTGTTTACATTGGATAAACTCAGTATTCCCCACACCTCTTTGGCCTTAGAACTTTCTTTCGCACAAAATCTATTAATCATCCATCCACCCTTTAGGAAATACTGCTCTTTGGGATCTGAGGGAGAGCTCATGTCTTCCTTTTTGTATGTCTGTGCTCTGTGCTACCAGAACATAGTAGGCATTTTGTGAAGACTTGCTCATGTAAAATAAAAATGGCTGTGTGGGCTTGGCTGAAATGATGCCCATGTGGATAGGAGAAGCTGGGGTGTCATGAAGGTAAAAATGAACAGGGTAGGGTTGGAGTCAGAGGGAGAAGAGTGAAATGGGGAGTTGGTTTTGAATTCAGGGGGGCTTGTTTTTAAGCCAAGTAGCAGATCAGAGCTTCTGACACTGCTCATGAAGCCTTTTGGCCCATCTTCCTCAGTGATTACAATGTCCCCCATAAGTCACCCATGTTTTAAAGCTTTCACTGGTAGAATGAGCACTGACAACCATGGATATATCTCATTCTGCTTAATGTTGATTACTAAACTGTTACAGAAATTTCATTTTTAAACTCCAGCCAAGTGTTGATCTGTAAATGAGAGATTATTTGGAAAGTCAGTCTGAAGCCCACACATCATTTGGGGACTCTAAATAATACTGTGTTCTCTAAACTTACTACTCTAAGTCTTATAGCACATGGGATATGTCAGGGTAGTGCTACTAGGAATTGCCCAAAAACAAGACAATTAAAAGAGGAGCTACTCATAAACACAGGCCCAAAGCATCTGGCTCTCCAGAAAGGTCTGTTTCTGGTCCTCAAATATCCAGGGGAAAATGCTGTTAGACAGTCTGTGTTGGCCAGGCGCGGTGGCTGATGTCCGTAATCCCAGCACTTTGGGAGGCTGAAGCCGGTAGATTACTTGAGTCCAGGAGTTTGAGACCAGCCTGGGCAACATAGTAAAACCTCTTCTCTACAAAAAATAAGAAAAATTAATCGACATGGTGGCGGAAGGATGGCCTGATCCCAGGAGGTCGAGGCTACTATGGGCTGTGATTGTTGTGGTCATGATACTACACTATACTCTGGGTGACAGAGTGAGACCCTGACTCAAAAAAAAAAAAAAGCAAGAAAGAAATTCTGTGTCCTACAACTCTGAATAGGTGCCTTCAATCGACCACCTTATGATATGCCCAGTGGTCAAAGGGAATTGAAAATCGATTTTAAAAATCAGCAGTTATCCCAGGGTCCGTGTTATACATATTGTAAACAAAATACTATGCAACCTGTCCTAAGACAGAGAACAAGATGCTTGTGGAAAGTGTTCGTTTTAACCCCATTTACTTGTAAAATGACACTTAGCTCTCTTAAAGTTTTCTCATTGGACAATAAGTTGAACAAATTTGGAAAGGTCACTTTAAAACACTCTTTTGGCATGACAACAAGAAGTTGGGTAGCCTCGGAGTTCTAGAGTTGCTTGGGTGACGGATATACAGTGACTGTCATCTCTAAGTCTTAGCAATAACTTCGTTTCTTTATTATTCCTTTTATAAAGAGTTCCATTTTTCTTTCAACCGGAGGTAGAATGGATCCAAAGGAGATTACGTTCCCATTATGACAGAGCGTTTTTCTTCAGGGATGATCACGTGCATACAACAGCATCCATTACTAAAAAACATATTTGTTGTTAAAACCATATGCCGAGTTTTCCTGCTACCAAGGAGTATTACACTCAGAGGGGTAGAGGGGGACTCCATCTCCACATGTTGTGTGTGTTCAGTCTGTTGCAGAAACAAAGGGTTCTTGCCTCAGAGCCTATTGATATATCAAGTAATAAATGTGACAGTTACCGGGCCTATTTCCCTTCCCCGCCTTCCTGCAGAACTGAAACGGAACACGTTTCTTACGAGTAACAGATGCGGGGACCCCTCTTTTGAAATTCCTCGGGAGAAGCCACCCTGTTGATTCCATGAGGCTGGAGGTGGTTTTATGCAGACGTCGACTTGCTGGGATGTCTTGTTGTAATTGCTGTTCTGCCACCACTCGCTGAGTGCCCTGCTTTTCTCTTGTAGGTGATGTGCCTTCAGGACTTTTTTGGCGACGATGACATTTTTATTGCATGTGGACCGGAGAAGTTCCGTTACCAGGATGATTTCTTGCTAGATGAAAGTGGTAAGGAAAAAAAAAAAGTTCAAAACGGGGGGAAATTTGAGGCAGCTTTCTCAAATGAGCTGCACCAGGCCAAGATTATGTCAACTCCAAAGCTACCAAATCAGTTTCAGATCCTCACCCAGCATGTCTTTTCCATATCTTGAATTTCTTTGATTTTTTTGTTGTTGCTGTATAGAAAACAGATGAAATGATCATTGGAAAGGTTAAATTATTTAGAGTAAATTACGAATGGCCAATTTATAACCACTTAATAATGAAATTGATGTTTTATAGAAAACTGTGGGACAGATTGCATATTTTTAATTATATATTTTTCTCAAAATTTATGACCGAGGGATTTATAATCATAGAGTTGTTGAATATGTCTCCAAGCTCAGCTTTCATGTGGCCTCCTTTCATTCCTAGCTGGGCAAGTGGTTTGGTATCTGTTTTTTTTTTCCCCTTTAAATACTTCATAATTTGCATGTTATCAACATCTGTGAGATCAGAAAAAGATAGTAGCTTCCTTCCATTAAGATAAATGTAATCCTCTGTAATTAATAAAGATGGGACAATTTGAAGAGGGAAAGACGTCTTAGGAAATGAATATGAAAGTTTGTGACTTTAAGAATGATTCTTTGGATATTGTAAATCATTGAGAATCTTAATAATGTCACAGGTAATACTACTGTACCAAATAAGATTGTTATATAACAAGATCATTGTGCTTCTTGATAATATTACTTCTAACTTAATTAGGGAAAGATAGACAATTCAAACTGTGTCTAGCTAGAAATGATTTTTGAAGTGATAATGAACTTTTTGCTTAAATGAGTGCAGAAAAAGTGAATGAGTGAGTTTTTGGAAAAGTGCATGGACAACATTTGAACTCTGACAATAATGAGATACATCATGTGACATGCTCTCACCCTCACACTGCAGATGTAGGTTCAAATATGGTACCTATGTCATATGCATATGTATGTTTTCCAGGTATATGAATCTAGGCATACTGTAATTACTTCATATTTTAAAATGACTTAGGGTGTATAGGGAGGGATAAGAATATGAAAAAGTGTCCTTTAATCTTGAAAACTTCAAATGCCCAACCAATGTATATCTAGATGTGTCCTTTGAAAAGATTTATTTTGGTTTAAGGATCCTCACTGGAAGAGCAGTTGGGCATCTCTTTTCCTCTAAATACGTTTTCTCTAAGTACATTCCATCTTTATCTCTGATGGACGTGCCCTTTGGGGCACAGATTTAGATAAATATGTCACAGGTATAGTGTCCTCAAGGGAGGGCCTCTCCCACCCCACTTTTTTTTAAAGGAGAGGACAGCTTTGCCATTGTGTAGAACAGGTGAAAGTTAAGAATCAAACAGAAGAACTGACAGCACAGTTTTGAGAAGAATAAACTGTCTTGACTTTCAATTTAAAGAAAATAGCTGCTGGTGATAGAAAGGTTCGAGAGACCAGATGTGTTCTGAAATGAAAGTTCGTTGTTACTTTGACATAGAAAACAACCTGTCGAAGTCAAGCTGGAATACAGCTCAGTTTCAGATCATCTGAGTTGGCCACGGGCTCCCAGGCCCTTGGGTCTGTGTCTAGCCTCCAGGTGGAATTGGGGCTGCCTCTCCCACCTGGAGGGCTTCCTAAGCCCAGGCAACTGGGCTTCCCCTCCCCCCGCAGGTAGTGGGCTCCTCCCTCCCACCCCCACACCACAGGATGCCACAGCCTACTTCATCCATGTGAACCGACGGGCAAGTGGACAGTCTGAGAAGTACAACAAAAAATGCCAGAAAATCCTTGCAGTTTCCCATTAGAATCCTTTCTCATTAGAAAGCATACAAGCTGGGCTCAGTGGCTCAGCCTGTAATCCCGTGCCTTTGGGAGGCTGAGGTGAGTGGATTGCCTGAGCCCACGGGTTCGAGACCTGCCTGGGCAGCGAGACCTCATCTCTACAATAAATCAAAAAACCAGCCGGGCATGGTAGCACATGCCTGTAATTCCGGCTACTTGGGAGGCTGAGGCAGAAGGATCGCCAGAGCCCAGCAGGTCAAGGCAGCGGTGGCCGGGAGCGGCCACTGCACTCCAGTCTGGGCGACAGAGTGAGACTCCAACTCAGAAAAAAAAAAAGAAAGCACACAGATAACAGAAATGTACAAGTGATCACACACACACACACACACACACACACACCCCAGGACACCTTGCTCACCTTTTGTGCTCTGACCCTCCAAAGGACCACCTCAGAGTACTTTGATGAGAACTCTCATCCTCTCCCTTGTTGGATATTCCCTGACCATTTCTTCATGTGAAATAAGTACATCTGCTGAGTAAAGATGTCCTCCTCCGTTCTAAAAGAAACATGTGGCTAAGGAAGGGAAGCGGTTGGGTAGAAAAGGAATCTAAATTGAGATTTTATTTCCTTGGATGAACTTACCTCGAGACTAAATTCACACGTTGACAACTGCAATCTTCCTGTTGCTTGTACAGCTTGTTCTAGTGCTAATGTATTAACATTTGAATTTTTTAAAAAGTGCCCCAGGCGTGATTTAGTCCAGCTTATCTGTACTTGCTAAATGGCATTTGCACATCGATGCTTCATTTGGACTGTCCCACAGTGGCTTCCTTAAAGGGGTGTCCGCCAGGGGTGGGAGCAGTCATGTTCAGAATTGATACCTGTGAGGCAATATGTGTCTGTTGTGTGACGCCACCCGGTTTGCAGTATTTTGTAATGGCGGCCCTATGAAACGAATCCAGGGTCTGAGCAAAAACATGGAAATTTAAGGTGATGCCTATTTCACATCAGAATCGACTTAGGAATTGGTCGATGAAAAACAAGAAAGTTCTTAGCAAAGTCAAAAGAGAGAAAATTGGGATGTGCTGCTCCTGAACTATGGTCAATTTAATGGCTGCGAGAAGTGGCCTCTTGCCTCCAGGCAGCACTTTTATCTTGTCTTTCAAAATTAAGCCAGCTCCCAGCATGTTCAGGATGATCTAATTACTGCGAGGAAAGCTCCAGGGGAGTCTCTTAAGGTCCTTCCAAGGAGTAGTTGTGCCATTACAGTTGTTTGTTTCATGGGGTCCCGTTGGAGCCGGTCAATATCAGAAACTGCCAGGGAGTCTCCTTCTACCCCTAAAGTTTGCACATCAAAATGTGACCATTTTAGCAATGTTGTCACCCATCAATGGAGTCTTAGCTCCTTGGAAATGGTGGCCAGAGTACTACTGATGGAGACAGAGAGGCGGGCAGGTCATTCCCTTGCTCGGCAGGGAAAATGTCACATTGGAGACAGGAAGGTCCATATGGTTTTGCTTACATGTTGATGACTAGCTGACAAGCTTGTGATCTGTTGCCATTAAAAAGCGACAAGATGTTGCTGGGAAATGGAACAGTGAACTCCTGGGTGATAAGGCTGACACTGGAGGTGGGCAAGTTTGTCCAAGCCTGCCCCTAGCCTCCAAGCCAACACTTCCAGACCTGTTTGACCATTTTCCTCCCCCTCTCCTGGAAGCTCACCCCTGCTATCTACTGTCTTCTGCTCTAAATGCCTCTTGTCCTCTCGTTAGACTCTCTAAAGATCTTTCTTGTTTTTTGTTTTGTTTTCTCAAACTTGCTTCTTCCAAGTTTCTTTAATTTTCTTTTTCTTTCTTTTTTGTTTTTCTGTTGCCCAGGCTGGAGTGAAGTGGCACAATTATGGCTTACCATAGCCCCTGCCTCCTGGGCTCAAGCGATCTTCTGCCTCAGCCTCCCGAGTAGCTGAGTTTGGTGCACACCACCATGCCCTGCAAATTTTTTTTTATTTTTTGTAGAAACAAGGCCTCACTATGTTGTGTAGGCCAGTCTCAAACTTCTGGGCTCACATGATCCTCCCTCCTTGGCTCTCAAAGTGCTGGGATTACAGGTGTGAGCCACCGTACCCGACCACCTCTTCCAAGTTTCTGATGGTTGTTGGCAGTCCTCGACATTCCTTGGCTTGTGGCAGCACCGCCAAAATCTCTGCCTCTGTCTTGATGTGACCCTCTTCACTGTATGGCAGTATGCCTGCTTACATTTTCTTTTTCCTGTAAGGATACCAGTTATTGGATCAGAGCCCACCATAATCCAGTGTGACCTCATCTTAACTTGAAACATCTGCAAAGACCCTGTTTCTAAATGAGATCCCATTCACAGGTACTGGGAGTTAGGACTTGAACTTATCTTTTTGGGGGGACAAAATTTAATCTACAACAGGCACAGCTGGGAGCTGTTCAGACTTATTTGAACTTGGGTTGCAAGTAAACTGATTGTTATTTTTTATTTGGATCTGTCTCCAGGTTTGTACAGTTACAGCATTATTTTTGTTAGTAGAATATATCAATAGTAGGACTGTGATTGGGCGTCTCCTCATCTGATCCTTCATGGTTAGGGTTTCTCACCTGGTGGATTGCAGAGATGCTGTCGGACAGTCCGTGAATTTCAGCAGTTGACAGAACTCCTCTTGCAATTCCTTTTGCTGAGATGAAAGTGTGTGGTCTGACGGGTGTTGGTGGTGATATTTCCAATGGATTGGATGACCCTGCCCACAAGGTACTAATGTATAGGTCGATGTCCAAGGTACTGGAGGAGATCTCTACTGGAATTGGCCCATAAAGCCCCTGAAGCTGGTGCCCTGTTCACTGAGGGTCACACCATAGGGTTCTGCTTTGAACACAGCGTGGTTTGGCATGATTGGAAATGTCCATTTGAAACCATTAGGAAGGGAGCTAATATGGTCAAAGGCAGAACAAGGATTTGCAAAGCTTTGAACAAGATGGATTATATCTGAGAATATGAAATTGAATTGGTATGACAAAAAGTTGTGCTTAGGGTTAGAAGGGTGGGAGTGGGGGAAACGGAGAGAGAGGCCAACCCTACAAGCTTAGTCAAGAACAGTGTAGTTTTCACAGCAGCACATTTGAAAATTACTTTTGCTTGACTGCAGGCTTGGGTCATTTACTGTATGTGTTATAGGTGTATCATGTGCTCTGTTGTAAAATGCTTCTGCCTCTCTGACTAGAGATGGCAAATGTAGACTGAAAAAACTAAAGTTAAAAATGTATTATTTAACATTCACAAAACTAAGTAATGATATAAGAAATGCAAATAAGATTTTGAATGGCTTTTCTATGAGTTTGTTATGTTTATTCCTCTTTAAGTTATTAAAGCACAAAACTGCGATAAATTTGGGACATAGTCAGGTGTGGTGGCTCAAACCTGTCGTCCCAGCACTTTGGGAGGCCGAGGCGAGAGGATTGCCTGAGCCCAGGGGTTCAAGACCCACTTGAGCAATTTGGCGAGACCTCGTCTCTACAATAAATAAAAAAATTAGCCAGGTATGGTAGCATGTGCCAATAGTTCCAGCTACTTGGAAGGCTGAGGCAGAAGGATTGCCGGAGTCCAGCAGGTCGAGGATGTGGTGGCTGTGAACGTGCCACTGCACTCCAGCCTGGGCGACCAGAGTGAGACTCCCATTAAAAAAAAAAGACTTTTGGAACATGGTATGTGTATGTGCATGTGTATGCGTGTACACGTGCGTGCATTCCTAGTGCCCTCTCTCTGGGAAATACCAGTCCAGCTTATCTCTGCACTAGACAGACGTGTCTGAAATACAGTGCTCTTCCTGGGTATTTGATTCTATAACAAACATTTCCTCACCTTCTCTTATAGTCCTCCATGGTGTGGGGTACCCAGGATCCACCTGGTAAATATTTCTAGAAATCTGTCATCCTGACCACTCAGGATGGTTCTAAGTGAAATAAGACAGAAGCTGCATCTAGCACCATTTACCACAGAGTACTGATTGCTTTCCCTAACTCTGGGTGATAAGAATAAAGGGCTAGAACCTAGAAGAGTAGAAAGAGTACTGTCATAATGGAACAACATTAGAAGACATAGATCTCATCTAAGCTCCATGTTCACCTTGCTGTGTGGTCTTTATAGCTCCAAACCTGCTTCCTATTCTGTGAAACACCTTTTTTTTTTCTTCCCTGGGTCGTAATGGACCTTAAATGAGACAATAAATGTCAAAGCACGTTCAAAACTGTGTTCCTTATTATTTGGTGCATGATGTCGGTGAATGACACCTCAGCTGAAATATACCACCTAGTGAATTGCAGCTGGACTCAGCCATGTAGATTCATTTGGCAGGACTTAATTGGAGGCAGATGACATTGAGACTTGCTTTTGGTACTCTCTGGAACAAGAAAATGATTGCTCTTTCTTTTTTCCACTCTTAGCTTTTGTTCCTGTGGTAGAGGTGAGAGGGAATCACGGGTTCTTTGAAGATATCCACTCTTCTCTAGAGGGAATCTCTGAAAGATAAAAGCAAACACATTTAGAAGAACCCATCAGACTTCTAAAACTGATGGCATTCAGAAGTCCTAGTCCTTGAGAAATGTCTTCTTCTCTTCATTCCCAAGTTGATTTGGTTCAGAAGGATCTCTGATGGCCCTGCCTCTTTTCTGAGGCTGGTGATGCTAGGAAACCAGAAGGTCATTGGCAACACCAGAAGATGCTCAGAGTCGGGACAAAGACCACGGCTCCTCACACGAGCGTCTCCTCACAAAGTGGTTTTCAAACCACTGTTGACAAAATCCGTGCTTTCTTTCGCTAACACAATTGTTTTATTCAGTAAGCTAAGCTGGTTTACTATGTATCAGGCAGTGCAAGGTATGCTATGTATATAATAACTGTAGAGGGCAACACTTACATAATATATGACCCTTCATATTGCTTATGTCTAAAGATAAGCAGAGGATCCTAGATACTAAACTTTAATCCAGAATATGAAATATTGCTTATCGTTCTAGTAGATTTTATTTCTTAGGAAAAATATTATAGTAAAATGACTAATGTTTCACAATAGACTGAAACCTCTGTGTAGATTTAAGTTTTAATTGGATTATAAGGCCAGTTTGCAATGCATCTGTGGGCAGATTTCTTTAAGATGCGTGGTACTTGCTGGTGCTGGAATATTTTATTGTTTCAATAGATGTTAATTCTACAGTTTTTATTTTAAAGAAACACTATAGTCATCTTATTGAATAATTGCAAGTTTGAGTGACATTTCATTGTCTTTTTAGAGAAAAATATAAAATTGGGCATGATCGTTCCTGATTGCATTGATTTGTAGAATTCCACAGTGTTTGAGATAGAGAGTTTTGGGGCTTTTGTCTGTTTCATGTGCCGAATAGAGAGGACATTGGCTAACATGCTTAGCTCTTGTCAACTAAGTTCCCATTTACCATCAAGTGGTGGAAAGGCTACAGGGGGTTCTGGGGACTTTCTCTACCATAGCTATCTTTTAGTTCATGCATAAATATAAAGTGTCCCAGAACATAGTGATATTTCAACTTTAATCGACTGCCAAGCTATGGAAACCTTAAAGTATTGTACCCTGGAGACAGAATCTAACTCAGGCACAAGCTAGTTCCTTTGCTACAAATAGATAATTTTCTACTTAGGAAATCAAGGCATTGCATAACACATGCAATCTTTTCTATACATTTTCTCTTGCAGTCCTCACGGGCTCTTTTTACTGTATTCAGTAACAGTGACACATGAATCATTGATGTGGAAAACTCTACGAAATTGAATATCAATCCTAAAATCTCCTCAGCATTCCAATAGTTGTTTTTTTCATCTTCATCTAAAACCCTCTGTTGACGGGCAGCTTACAACTGTATAAGAAGGCCAATTCCACTGTCCACAAGGGCTGATCTTTAACAATTTCTGAAAATAAAAAGCCCAAATTAGTCACTCTGCATCATATACTCTGTGGTCCTGGTCCTGGCCACCCACTGCCCTCATTCTTAGATGGCCTTCCTCCTAGTTCTCCAGGATGATCCAAGCCAATCACTGTAAGCTGTTTTATTTCCTTTCTTTCTAAACCAAAATTTCCCCATATCTTCCCTCACCTTCTTCCCTGCTGTCTTCATTTTTCAGAGGAAGAAGAGTCTCTCTTCCTTTCTCAAAGCCATGATGGTGCTCTTGACTTTGTCTTCTCTCTTTCTCTTTCCTGTTATTCTTGTGGATTTGTTGTTTTACGCTGTCTTCACTGTCTCTTTCTTCTCAGTCCTCAGCCAGGCCCAAATTCCTCTCATCCCAACAGAGCCTTCAGTCATCTTTGTCATCTCCTCAAACTACAGTGCCTTTCTTTCTTTGCCAAACTACCAAATAATAACAACTACAACAACAATAGTAATAATAATAAAATCACTGTCCCCGTAGCCTTCACTTCCTCATCCTATCTCATTTTTTATACTTTTGGGTAACTGGTACATTGAACACACAAGAATTATGGGGTCTTATCTGTTTTTTAAAAAAATTACCCCCTGCTGTCCTTTTAAATATATGTAGTAGTGGAAGTTCTTCTGCCATTGGACAGCACCTCAGCCATCCCAAGATTGTTCTGGCCCCTCCTAAGTTAACAAAACGGTGTTTTGGGCTCTTCTAACTACAGATTACCATCTCAATTCAGAAGTGAAAATATCAAGCCCCACGTGCTAGTCTTTCAAAATTGAAGTTCTTTTCCCATGCCTGTCTAGAGCCCTATGTAGTGAGTTTCCTTCTCTGAGGGACAGGATGGGGAAGGTTTGATGCCTTCTCTCCTTGTCTCTTCCCTCCTCTTTGCTGTTTGATTCCCTCCAGGATTGGAATGGGGATGGGGGTGTGTGGGAGCCAGGATGATGAGAAGAGGGAAGAGGAAAGTCCTTACTTGACTGCTCTGTTGTAGGATAGCTTGAATTCTCTGGGCCAGCGATTGTTATTTAGAAGCCAACTTCTCTTACGGGTGTTCGCATGGGTTCTTCAGGGACGCTCAGTGGGAACATTCCATTCTTCTTCACTGATGTGATCAGTTCAGTTTTTTCCAGCTTTGGCTGTGTCTCTCTTGGTCCTTATTTTCTAAAGCTCTCCCCGTTAGCCTCAGATGATCCTATTGGGAAGAATTTAAATGAGCTCTGTGCCAACTCACACCCAAAGATCCATCAGAACACTCATGCATCCTTTACCCTCAACAACAAGCTACCCAATAAGCCCCCTTTAGTCTGCTGCCAAAGGCTCCCAGGTGAACGCCAAACATGTAAACACTGCTCTGTTTTTTCAATATTTCACCTCTGTCTGAAGAGCACACTGGCCAAGCACTTCCAGTTTGCCAGTGAAGACCCTGTTGAAGGGCACAGGAACATCTCTCCTCTTTTGGAATGATGGAATTCACAGCACAGCTCTCTCTAAAGAAATCCTTCCCAGAGACCCCCTCTCTCTCCAACTTAAGTCTTTTATGTCCTCGAAGTGAGTAAGAAGACTAAAGCCTGCAACTGTTTATATCTGCTTTGAAACTTCTGGAAGGTGATCCATCTCACAATTCACTTTGGCATCTGATACACAACTCCCTGGAGTCTGGGTGACACTTCCGTTTAGAATCCTATTACAAGTAGCTTCTGTTCCTGCCGTATGTAGTAATTCCACTAAACAAGTATAACCTTCAAATCATTAGATCCTACATTCTCTCTTTATTTTCTTCTTTATTCTCCTTGACTTCTTTGTAGCATTTGACATTTTTGAGGATTCTCTCCTTGAATTCTCTCCCCTTGATTTTCATAGTGTCTCACTGGTCTTGGTCTTCTGCCTGCTTCTTTGACTACCCCCAAGCTCCTTTCAGGTTTGCTTTTCTGCCATATATCCCCTAATAATTGTTCCCTAAGTTTCATTTCTTTTTTTCTACTTAATTAATCTCTTTTCCTAGCCAAGTTCATCTAATTTAATGGCTTCAGCAATGATGGTTGTGGTAGACAGTGATAGTGACAAATGGCAACCAGATGGAATGCAATAAGCAAAGCCTTTGAAGTATGTATAATTTTCCCCAATTTACAATTAAGGAAATTAAGCCTTAAAGATGATAAATAATTTGTTCAAGGCCACACAGCTAGTATTGAAGGCAGAGGTCAAGCCCAAGTTTGTTTATGTTTGACAACACACTCTTGACCTCTAAATGTGCCTCCTCTCACATCTCTGCCTCTAGCCCTGACTCCTCTCATGAACTCCAGAACCATAATTCCACCTTTCTGTTATGATCCTCCCTATGACTATTCCACAACCTCTTGAAAGTCCACACACCCAACAGCTAAACTCATCATCTTCCTGGTCCACTTTCTTCCTCCTTCTGTGTTTCCTGTACTGGCTCATGGCATCAGCATTCTCCTCAACACAAAGGTTGCAGAACATGAACTTGACCTTTACTCACTCCTCTTCTTCACTCGCCCTAGCCAGGATTTTGTCTTCCTGCCTTCCATTGCTGCCATTATCTTAGATCAGTTCCCCATCATCTCTGGCTCAGACTCATACAGATGTTTTAACTGGCATTTCTTAGTTGTGGTTTTTAATTTTTCCACACCGTGTTGGAACACAGAAAGATTCTTTTGGATTCATTCACGTAGCCCTCCAATGCCCACAGACTTTGTAGCATGCCATTCTAGCATAGTGTAAGGTGACTGTTGAATCTTTCTAGCTGTTAGCATTGTTTTATTCCTCCTCTGCACCCGGCCACAGTATTATTTGTTACATATATCATTTTTCCCAAAGCCATTTATTATCAGTGTTTCCACCTTTGCTCATACTGTCCCATTAATGTGATACATTCTTCTTCCCCTCTCCCTTCCCTACCCACCAGACTCCCTCTTGTTTTTTGAAGTTCAATTCAAAAGTTGCCATCTTTGTAAAGCCTTTACCCATCTACTCAATCTCCATCAATTTCTGATTTCTTATTCTTTATTTCGGCTCTTTGCACTTTTCTTTATTATAACATTTTGTTAATTCTGCCTTGTGTTACGGGTTTTTCTAAAAAACAAAAAGCACCATTTTTGTGAATATTTATCATATTTAATTCTCAGGAAACCTCTGCAGTGTCACTTTACAAATAAAGAAAGCCAAGTTAAGAGAAGTTAAGACACAGCCCAAGGTCACCGTGTTAGTCAGTGTTCTTCAGAGAAACAGAACCAATAGGATACATATATATACAAAACAAGAGAACCAACAGTGAAGATCCCAGTACAAGGGCAGGAAGTGAGATGTCCACCTCAAGCAGTGAGACAGAACAGAAGGGGAAGAATCTCTCCTCCATCAGACTTTTGTTCTATTTAGGCCCTCATGGATTGGATGAGGCCTGCCTCACTGGAGAGGGTGGTCTGCTTTACTGAGTCTACTAATTCTAATGCTAATCTCATCCAGAAATATCCTCGCAGACACACCCAGAAATATGTTTAACCAGGGCACCCCCGTAGCCCAGTCAAGTAGACACATAAAATCAGCCATCACAGTCACATACCCAGTGGGTAACAGAGTTGATATGAAAACTGAAGATTGCAGATTCTGCATTTTATCTTACTTAATTGTAAGTGCCTTGAGGTTGGTCCTGGTGTACTATAATCTCTATATCTCACAGCACCTGTCAGGGTGCTGTGAATGTAGTCAGGGCCCAGAAAATATTAGCTAAATCAGAAGGAATCTACTTGTTAACACTTGTTGCTTGAGGGCTGCAGCCTGGTACTTTCCAAGAGCTGGTTTTTTCCAGGCAATGTTTCTTCAACTATTTCTTTTAAGGCCACCCTAGTATCCTGCTTACCCTTCCCTGGATACGTTTCTGGTGTCCAGTGCTGGATATTGGCTAGCAACATCCTCCTTAAAGTGACACCCAGAACTGAACTCAGTTTACCTTGGGGGCCTCAAAGAGCACCGAGAATACAAATTTATTCGATAGAAACTTCAAAGTGGCGCAAAGGCAGCCTAACAGTGTCTGTGGCTTCTTTTTGCCATTGCCAAGCAATGCAGTCTCATGGTTAGCTTTTGGCCAGCTGAACTCTCTGGGGCTTTCTGACATGATGTCAAGCCAGGTCCTACTTGTTTAACTTCCATCCAGTGCTTTAATTGTATTCATGCCAGATAGTCATCAATTCTGGCCACTTTAGAGTCCTGAGCATCCAAATTCTGCCTGAGGATAAACAATGGCAGAGAAGAGAGTTGAAATAAGGTCTGTCTGATTTCCAGGCCCTTGCTCTTCCACTAAGTTCTGCTGTAGGGGGCCTGTCTAGACAAAGACCAACATAGCTGCCTAAAAGCTGTCTGATAAAATTTTAAAAAGATTTGAAAAGCTACGTTTCCTTGTAGATGGCAATGGCTGGGTGCTTTAGGTTCAATGTCCAGCTTTATCTGGGTCACTCTGTGTCTGCATCTGGGTAATGAACTGTTAAAAGATAAACTCAGTGACATTCACTCTATTTAGAGATAGTCTTGCTTGTTGCCCAGGCTGGAGTGCAGTGGTGCAATCATAGCTCACTGCAGCCCTGAAATCCTGGGCGCAAGTAATCCTCCTGCCTCAGCCTCCTGTGTAAGTGGGACTACAGGCACATGCCACCAAACCCAACTAATTTTAAAGAGTTTATTTGAGCAGACAGTGATTCATGAGTTGGGCAGCACAAATCAAAAACTCTTTGGCCTCCAACGAAGAGGCTTTATAAGGTGAACATTGAAGCAAGGCAGAGAAAATATGTGATTGGGTCGAGTAGAGTAGTAGCTTTATTGGGATCATTCCGGTGGGGAGTTGCTCACTAGAAATTAGCTGGCAGTTCTGACTGGTTAAACATAAGTTTCCTTTTACTTTCTACACCAAGTTGAGTTTGCCATCTCAACCTAATGAACTACCAATGAACATTTAAAAAAAAAAAAAGGCCTACAGAGGAAGACAACAGATTATTTTGTCTCTTGAACTGACCCACATACCCTGAGTACAGGAGGGAAATTTAGAACCTTCCTTTGAATGTGGCTTCATGGGAGGAACCTCTGTTTTTGTTCCTCTTTGAAATCTGCCCATTTATTTCCCCACATCAAGCATGTGTTGAGAGCCTACTACACATTAAGGATTCCTGGGTTTAAACAATAACAATAAAAAAATTCTGGGAAGTTAAATATCTCGTTACAGGAAAGCAGATGAAATGAAAATCCCTGTGGAAGATATTTGATGTGAAGCTGATTTTAATAATCTGCTGTGTATGTGGATATAGCCTGTCTTTATAGATTCTCATTATTGTAAGTGTTCTGAATAACTAAAATATAATAAGATAATCATATCCTATGACTCTTCATCACCTAAAACACTGTCTTCTCTTAACAGCTCTGGAAAATAAACACATGGATAAGCTTTTAGTAAAAAAAAAAAAAAGGTTGTGTGGGTGACATCTTCATGTTTCAATAGGTGGAATCACTGAAAACATGAGTCTCAGTTTTCTTGGAAACCTAAAACAGATATAAAGAAGAGTTTATCTAAATTCAAATAAATTCTAGTCAAATAATCAGAGGACAAAGCCAAAGAAAAGAATCAGCCTTGTGGAGAAATGTCAGCAGTTGAACTAAAGGAATCCATGCGTGTTAGCTCAGGGGAAGGGAGTAAGGAGAGGCAACCATTGTCAGAAGGTCAAGGTGAAAGCTAGCTCGTCTTGCTAAAGACAAAAACCAATCTTTACATGTAGTTTCATTATGAAGGTACTCTCGGGCCAGTTGCTTCTGTGACTGCCTTTTGTTCACTGGTGGGTGTTCCACCAACAGCTGGGACACCTCAGTGAAATGACCAGAGACCTTTCTACCTAACTGTCAACAACTGAGGTTATAAACCTCTTGAGATTATTAGCTCTGGAGAAAAACATTCTTCTTTTATAGGTCTGCCCTTCAACCTGAATGTCACCTTAGCCAAATGTATGTTTCAGTACCTTCTTTTGTTTGTTTCTTTCACATGTGACAGCCTTCCAAAAGAATTATTCCAAGAATACCATTAGAAGTCGGAAGATTTGTATATATATATTTCAAACCTATGGAAAAATGAGTACTGTTGCTTCTTTTTGCTCAAGAGAGATAGAAAATGTCACCATATGCAATGGGGTTCCCAAATATGCAAATTAGGATAACTTAATATACTATGTAGGAGGGCTTATAGGCAATTAACATGAATTCAGTTCATTATATCACAGGAGTCTGGTCTCATAGTATATGTATATACGTGCATGTAGGTGTGTATTCGGCTTGTTTCAACTAATATTAAGTGAATATTTGGCTGTGTCAGGCACTATTCTTTGCAGATAACAGTGAACTAAAGAGAGAAAAATTCTTGCCCACATAGAGCTTACATCCTATCAGAGGAATATACTGATTAAAAAACAATTAACATACAAAGTCATAAGCAAATTACCTAGTGTATCAGAAGGCTAATACTATGGAGAGTGAAATAGGGAAAGGAGAAAAGGAGTGTATGGGAAGGCATGGCATGGGTGGAAGACATCAGTAAGAAGAGGACGTTTGAGCAAAGGTCCCAGAGGAAGAATGCTCCAGACAGAGGGAGCAGTTAGTGCAAAGGGCCTAGGTGGGAGGGTGCCTGGCATGTCCCCATGCAGAACTCTGTAGAGGCTCAGAGGGACTTGTGGCATGAATCACTAGAAATGTATATAACACAAAATCCCTTTCATTTGCTTCTCGAGTGTATGTTATATTCCATGTTATCTATATTTCCTTCTGAGAGCTCACTTGGGAACTGGGCTTCTTTTGCTCAACAGAATTAAAGTTGAAAGGACTTTAAGGAGTTTCTAGCTGAGGTCTTCCATTTCACATGTGAGGAAGCCAATGCCCAAAGTCAACCAGCTGCTTAATGCTACAGGAGAGGCCTGAAGCTTCTAATTTCTAGACTGACTTCTGGGAGGGGCTCCTTCCGTTGTGAGAGGTTGCATCATTTAGTCGGGACATCAGCATCAGCCTCAAATGCACCCTCAGAAGAGCACCAGCCCTGGAGATGGGGATCATGGGCACATTAACTCCTGCCCTGATCTCCTGGACAAATGACTTAACTTCTCTGAGTCAGCGTCCAGTGGTAAAATGGAGACAAAAGTAGTACCTACCACAAAATATTGGCATGAGGATTAGATGAGGTGAAAACCATGTTGTAATGTAATGGACAAATATTGTTACTTGATGTTATTATTATTTAGGCTCTTCGAAACCCTCATCTCTTGATTAAAGTGGAACAGATCTGAGTTCTCTCTCTCTCTCTTTCTTTCTTTCATCACTTGCTTTGTTGCCCAGGGTGGATTGCAGTGTCTTGATCATGGCTCACAGTAGCCTCAACCTTCTGGGCTTAGGCAATCCTTCCATCTCAGCCTCCCAAGCAGCTGGGACTATAGGCGCATGCTGCCACGCCTGGCTAATTTTTTGTTTGTTTGTTTGTAGAGACAGGGTCTTGCTATGTTGCCCAAGCTGGTCTCGAATACCCGGGCTCAAGCACTCTCCCTGCCTCAGCCTCCCAAAGTGCTAGGACTACAGGCAGGAGCCACTGCACTTGGCAAATTTGAGATCTTTATTTTCAAATATTTAACAAACATTTTTCTGAATGATATGCTAGCGAATATGGGAGATGCTAACTTAGACAATGAAATATTTTGCTCACGGGAAAAGACCATTCATGGTTGGCAGCAACGCGTAGTAAGCTCAGATCAGAAAATGGTACAAGGGCAGTGTGGCAACCCAAAGAGGTCGCACTGTTGAGTAAAGTATGGTTCCTGAGAGGTTCTCTGACATTAAGATTTCTTCCCCTCTGGCCAAGAGACAGGTGTTATGGGAAACTCTTAGTCCTAGTTCTGGACCCTAAGCTTCATATACCAACTGCAGGTTTGGGTGAAACAGACAGGTCTTGAGGTTTCAAGCATGGAAGACACGGACAGAATCGTGCTACACAGCGTGAACTGCGCATGTGGTCACATTTGCTGCAGTGTCTGCTGGCTCTGTTCTCCGCAAAGCGGATAAGGAGTGTGTGTGTGTGTGTGTGTGTGTGTGTGTAATTAAAGTCTAGGTACACAAACCGATCAGCCAGCAAACAGATCAGAATGTCGAGAGCCATCCAAGATAAGAATAAAAATAAAGACAACAGCAAAACACAGAAGGTGGTTCATGATTTAAAGATAACACAGTGAATTTACTGCTAATCAAAATACATTGAAAATGGAAATAAGCAACCTAAAACATATTAAAATGGAGCAAGACTTTTTGTTAACCAATTCAGTAGCCCAAGAAATATATTTCTGTCAAACTAACTGATATCATTATTTTTCAAACACCCTTAAGATGCTCCTTCTTATTTCTTTTTAAACTTGCATAAGTTACTGATTGATTTCTTTATTTTTATTATGGAGATGTAAGGGACAAACCAGGATTAGCTGCAGAAGCAGCTGCGTGCAGGTGAAGTTTGGACCTCCAGCTGGCCCTCACTTCCCCTGGTTTAGGACCAGGTGCCCTTTGGGATGCTGCCTGCCCCCTCCTTTCCCCCCTTCCTCCCCTGGCAGTGTCCATCGACTGCTGATTCCTCCCTTGTGCTAATGGGGCTGATCCCCTGGGTGAGTTAATAGCTGGCATCGTTTCTGCAGGCTTGCCTTAACGTGACAAGAGTATTCGCATATTTTATATCGACTTTTAAATGCGCTATTGCTAATTATATAACTTCTCGTATTTGGTCTGTAGCCAGCAGTGGGTCTCTGTGTTTGAATATTTAGAGTGATGATAATTTTTCTTGCCTGACTACCTCTTCTTTGGCAGTTTGCAAGGAAGCATGGCATAGGAAGTGCATGGTGGCAGGGAACCTTGGAGAAGTTCTAATTAGTCTCCCTCTTGGCCACTCCTCTGTCCAATGACAAGGTGAGGACCAACCTATAGCAGATTAATTAATCTGTGAAGTTGCAAAGCAGAGAAACTTTGATTCTGATGTCACTTACTCACTTCTGGATTTCGGTGGTGCATTATTACTCAGCAGTAGCAGATGGTTCTCAATAGCAAATATTTTAGCCTTTAGGAGCTATATATTCTGTGGCACACCTACTCAGCTCTACTGTTGCTGTATGAAAGATAATAGGTAGACATGCAAGTGTAACTGTGTTCTAATAAAATGTTATTTATAAGAATAGGCAGAGAGTCAGATTTGATTTGCAGGCTGCCCAGCAGGTCGAGGCTACGGTGGCTGTGAGCATGCCATTGCACTCCAGCCTGGGCGACAGAGTGAAACTCCAACTCAAAAAAAAAAGACAACAGATTTGCTCCTACCTATCTCATATCAGAAACTCCAGACTTTCATCGGGCTCTGCAGTTTATATGGAGACCCAAAGAGGAACAGCAGCAGACATCAAGCATCTCTAAAGCAAAGAAACCATGGACATGCTGGAAGAATGGAGAAGCGTACTTTGGAGAGCGATGAGTGTTGGAGGCAGTTCAGCTCTGACACTTGAGTAAACAGTAGATGACTTGGTCATTGGCAACATAGGCTGCCATACCCATGTCCTTGTGAACTCTGTCAGACAGCCCCAGTTCCCAAGTACCCTCTCCTTTTGCTAGAACGGGGTCTAGTTTAGCATGTACGTTTGTTCTACTTTTTTTGAGTTGGAGTCTCACTCTGTCCCCCAGGCTGGAGTGAAGTAGTGCGCTGATAGCCACCACAGCCTCGACCTCCTGAGCTCAGGCAATCCTTCCCCCTCAGCCTTTACTTTTTTTTTTTTTAATCTCATTGTCTCATAGGTGCTCATTTCAAGATTGCCTGACTTTACTGGAGTATTCTTGAAGGCCAGGAAGACCCCCAGGGTCTCTTCTGTCCTATAGGGCATTCTTCACAGAATCGGCACCCGTTGAGGGCAGGTGTGAGACTTACCTCCAACACGTGGGTGCCTAGTCATCCAGAGATTGCAGCATAGAAAAGAGAGAGCATGGGGATTTTGTTACCACCACCAGTGCTGATAACGAAATATTATTGAACCTTAATATGGTGGATTGTGTGTGCTAGGCACTGAGCCTTCATTTGTCTATGTCATCTCTCATTTTCTGAAGCCAAGGGGGAGAGAGGCAGTTGGGTTTCAGAGGGGCAGCATGACCCCCCTCCCCGCAAGGTTGCATGGTGACTTTATGACAGAACTGCAGTATAAGCCCAGATCTGCCCACCTGGCATCACATTATCCTTGCCCTGGGACCGATGGTAGCTCTTGACGATTTTGAAATTGGCCAAGATATCCATAACATGCCTTTTAATTAAAAGAAAAGTCTAGCCTCTGTTTAATTGCTGTTGTTGTTGATTGTTCTTTTTGCTTCTGATGACAAAAGAGAACACAGAGACCTTCTGAAAGTTTACCTCACTACCCTTTTCCAGAATACAATTCCAGGCTGTGCTTCCTGCTTGCAGATGATGACTCACTGGTGAATCAGGGGCTGAGCCAGCGTGCGTCCTTTATGTCTAGTGCTACCAGCTTATCATTTGTCCTGTAGCCTCTCTACCCCCCACCGCTTCCCCCTCCCCCGAGCCTCCCAACACCCACAAGATTGGTTGTTTCCCCCTCCACAATGTTCCTCAGGCCCAGGGAAGCCCACCAAGCCCTGGCTGTCTTTCCAGTGACTCAGATGCCCTTTAAACAGCTCGGGGGGAAGGTAGTAAAATAGTTGAAGTTAATGGCTTTTTGGGCTATGTTCTGGAGTTCAGTTGGGAGTCTGAGCTCTTGTCCCAACCAGACTAGAGTATGACCTCAGGCAGGCCACTTAGCATCCCTCCCCTGAGTCCTGAGACCCTGATTTCTTTTCTTCTTTGTTTTACTTTTCTTTTTTTTTTTTAAGAGATGAGTTCACCCTGACTGGAGTACAGTAGGGCGACCATAACTCACTGCAGCCTTGAACTCCTGGGGACTCTGGTTTCTAAGATCCTATCAGCTGTTGTCATCTGGTTACATGTCTTCTTCTTTTTTTTTTTGAGTTGGAGTCTCACCCTGTTGCCCAGGCTGGAATGCGATGGCATGCTCATGGCCACCACAGCCTCAACCTACTGGGTTTAGGTGATCCTTCCACCTCAGCCTTCCAAGGAACTGGAACTACAGGCGCACACTACCACGCCCAGCTTATTTATTGATTTATTGTAGAGACGAGGTCTCACCTAGATTGCCCAGCCTGGTCTCGAACCGCCGGGCTCAGGCAATCCTCTCGCCTTGGCCTCCCAAAGTGCTGGGATGACAGGCTGAACCACCGCGCCTAGCTACATATCTTCTTCTTTATCTTGGTGCAGAACCCTAGAACATGGTCCCAGGTGTCTTTCCTACTTGAGCTCTCTTCCAGTGTTTCATTGGTTGCTGGAGTTTCTGATTGACTCGTAGTAGTTACTCCAGTTTGTTAAGATGTGCCGCGTAGAAGTACTTTCAGGGACCAAGAAAAGGTGACCAGGGTCTTCATTTCTGGAATCCCAGTCTTTGAGCCCTCTTCTAGTGCTTTGCTCTCATGAGGCAGCTCTCCGGGGCTCTGATTCTTCAGGCCTAAAGCTAATGGGTGCCCTGAAACAGGCTTTGAGTGGCAGTGGGCTTTGAGGTCAGACATGTTTTAGCACTAGTCGGGCCGCTTGAAGCTGTGCAACTTTGGGGAAGTGTCCAACAGCTTAGATCCCATTTCTTCATAGGGTTATTGTGAGGACTTGAAAACGATAACATGTATGAGGAGTTTGGTAGGATGCCCGATGAATGTGGATGCCTTTCCACCTCCCTCTATTACCCATCCAGTGCTAAAATTCTGTGCTGTGTTAATGATAATGGAGACCGGGAATGGTGCCTCATGCCTGTAATCCTGATACTTTTAGAGACTGAGGTGGGAGGATCCTCGAGCCTTGGCATTCAAGACCAGCCTGGGCAACATAGAAAGACTCCATCACTAAAGAAGTAAAAATAAAAATTTGCCCAGCATGGTGGCACACACCTATAGTCCCAGCTATTTGAAGGCTGAGGCAGGAGGATGACTTAAACCCAGGATTCCAAGGCTTCAGTGAGTTGTGACCACACCACTGCACTCCAGCTTAAGGTACAGAGTGAGACCCCATCGTAATATTAATAATAATAATAATGGAAAACATGAAGTTTCATGGGGTTTTTTGTTTGTTTGTTTTGTTTTTTTTGAGTCGTAGTATCACTCTGTCGCCCAGACTGGAGTGCAGTGGCACACTCTGGGGCACCGCAGCCTCGACCTGCTGGGCTCTGGTGATCCTTCCGCCTCAGCCTTCCAAGTAGCTGGAACCACAGTCATGCACTATCATGCCCGGCTAATTTTTTTGATTCATTGTACAGACGAGGTCTCACCAAGTTTCCCAGGCTGGTCTTGAACCTGCCGGCTCAGGTAATCCACTCGCCTCGACCTCCCAAAGTGCTGGGATTACAGGCTGAGCCAGCGAGCCCAGCCATGTATTTATTGATCATTTGCTGCATAGTCAACTCTGAGCTTGCCATGCAGAGAGTATGGGTGATATGGTTTCTCTCCCCAAGGAGTTCATGGGTGTTGAGGACAGGGAAGATAGTAAGTAGAAGATACCTGAAACAAGGTATCATCGCCCCCAAAGATACTGGGTACCAACTGTATGCAAAGCTGTGAAATTATACTATCTATGTTTACTCTTTAAAATGTGATTTATTGGGCCAGGCATGGTGGCTCACACCTATAATCCCAGCACTTTGGGAGGCTGAGGTGAGAGGATTGCCTGAGCCCGCAGGTTCGAGACCAGCCTGGGCAACTTGGCAAGACCTCATCTCTACAATAAATAAAAAAATTAGCCAGGCATGGTGGTGTGTGCCTGTAGTGCCAGCTACTTGGAAGACTGAGGAGGAAGGATCGCCTGAGCCTAACTGGTCAAGGCTGTGATGGCCGGGAGTGTGCCACTGCCCTCCAGCCCAGGTGACAGAATGAGACTCCAACTCAAAAAATAAATAAAATGTGGTTTATTTTTTGTCACCTTCTCATAATGATCTTAAGAGAAAGTTTGAAAGTGAGGCATGATTCAGTCAAGACATAGCTAAAACAAGCAAAAGACCCCCTAGCTGTATGTTGCAAGGCTAGGTCAGGGTTCCCAGCCTTGATCAACTTTTTTGAGGGATGGACCTTATCTTCATCAGCATATGTGCACTCAGGGTAGTGGGCACTATATTTCTTTACCTGTAGTCACCAACCCCACCAGTGTGTTTTGCTAAATGTTTCCCTGTCCCTCTCTCATACCCAGAGTTACTGCAGGAGACTCCTTAGTGATCTTCATTTCTCTCTTCATTCAGTCAACAGATATTTATTGAGTACTCACTCTAGCCGGGTGCTGTTCTGGGTGCTGCTACCATGTTATATAAGACGGACCTGGTCCTTGCCTCATGGACCTTGAGATCTAGTGTGAGATACAGACCTTTGATGAATAGTGATAGGAATGGTGTGTATTACGAAAAAGGACGCACGTGGGACTGAGAGACCATGCGTTGTGGATCTGAGTTTTAGGAAAGGCTTTTCTGAAGAAGTTGGATTAACTCTGAGACCCGAAGGAGTAGTCAATGTCAGCCAGGCGCCCAAAGTGGGATGGACGGGTCCATGGGTGTGGGGGGTAGGGGTGGCGGGTTGTTGCCAGGTAGGTGGGATGAGAGAAGAGTGATTTCAGGTCAAGAGAACCCAAGCTGGGAGACCAGAGAGTTGAGGACCTGAAGGAAAGCCAGCGTGACTGGGGTGGAAGGAGGGAGAGAAAAGGTGGCAGGAAGCATGACTGGGGCCAGGCAGGGGTAAGCCTTTTCCAATTGTTTGGAGGATTTGGGGTCACCCGAGAACAATAGGATGTGATCCCAGCAGGGTATGGTGAGGTCAGAGATGCATCTTATTTACTTATTATTATCATTATTATTATTTTTTTGAATTCAGGTTTCACTCTGTCACCCAGGCTGGAGTACAGCAGCATGATCATGGCTCACCACAGCCTCAACCTCCTGGGCTCAGGCAATCCTCCTGCCTCAGTCTCCCAAGCAGCTGGGACTATGGGCACACACCACCACACCAGCTAATTTTTTAAATTTTTTGTAGAGATGAGGTCTTGCTGTGTTACCAGGACTAGTTTCGAACTCCCAGCATCAAACAATCCTCCCTCCTCAGCCTCCCAAAGTGTTGGGGTTACAGGTGTGAGCCACCATGCCCAGCCCAAGCCACATTTTTAAAAGATCTCTCTGGAAGCAGAGTTGAAAGTGGCTCAAGGAACTCAAGAGTAAACATGGAGTGACCAGATAGGTGGCATCAAAATAGTCATTGCAGAGTGATGGAGACCTGCCTTGGATTGTTGGCAACGGGAAAAGGGGGCAGGGGACAGAATTAGGAAACAATGAAAGACAGAAATGAGTAGTCATGGCGACTCACAGAATGTAGGTGAGGTTCGACGGGCGGTTTCTTACTGGGGGCTTTGCTGGGTGGTAGTGATGCTCCCTGCTAGGGAGGACAGGTGCGAAGAAGAAGCACTCAGCTGTGTAGTTGGGGAGAGGGAGGTATCGGTCGAGACACCCCCAGACCGGATGTCTTCCCTCCAACCACCTCCCATCCAGACTCCTTCTCCACACAGCCAGATACTAATTGCCCTCACCTCCTAGCTTAGGAAATTTCCAGTGAATCGATGTGTGTTGAATCAAGGTCACCCTCTGATATAGTCTGGATGTTTGTCTCCTCCACATCTCGTGTTGACATGAGACCCCCAGTATTGGAGGTAGGAGGAGTTTGGGTCATGGGGTGGATCCCTCATGAATGACCAGGTGCCCTCCTGGTAGTGAGTGAGTTCTCGCTCATTTAGGTAACGTGAGAGCTGGTGGATAAAGAGCCTGCCACCTCCCGCCTCTCTCTCGCTATGTGACACGCCTGCTCCCCCTTTGCCTCCCATGATTGTAAGCTTTCTGGGACCTCCACCAGATGCAGAGGCTGGTGCCATCCTTCTTGTACAACCTGGGGAACCATGAGCTAAGGAAACCTCTTTTCTTGATAAATGACCCAGCCTCAGGTGTCCCTATAAGGCAACATGAAATGGACTGGTACATCCCTCCCGGGTTTCAACCTTGTCCCTCATCAGCTACTTCTGTAAAGACCTCTGGTTTCCTCTCCAACCCCATGCATCTCCCCAACTTTGCTCCAGTTTCCTTCAATTCCTGCTTCAGGCCTCCCTGAAGAGCGCTCTTACCGACTGCCCCAACCTGTCTCTGCTAAGCTTACATTTTTGCTATGCATTGTATGCATGGAACAGACTCTTAGCATTCCCGTTGCCTTCTCCTTTTATGTACGCTGCCTCTCAAATTCACTGAGAAAATCCAAATCAGATATTGGCACCTACTTCATGGTTGGTCCCTTCTGCCGTGCTCTGTGCACAGCTAGGCTCCATACATGTCGGTGCAGGGACCCATGTGGGGCAAGTCTGAAGAGTGACAGATGAGACAGTTGAGCTTGGAAGGGCTGAAGAGAGATAGACAGGTGTGGCTAAGGTTGCCCCTATGGATGCAGAGAGGTCCACACACGTCCCTGTCCTAGGACAGAGGGTTCTCATTTATTTGGTTTATAATAGCTGGGGGGAAGCACTGGGAAGTTGGAAACAGAAGAATGACACGTAAATGCAGTCATTTTTCTTTCTTCCTTTTTTATTTTTGAGGCAGGGTCACAATCTGCTGCCCAGGCTGGATTGCAGTGGCACAATCATGGCTCACTGCGACCTCGATCTTCTGGGCTACTTTTATTATTATTATTATTATTATTATTATTATTATTGAGACAAGATTTCTCTATGATGCCCAGGCTGGTCTCGAATTCCTGGGCTCAAGTGATCTACCTGCCTCCCAAAGTGCTGAGATCACAGGCGTGAGTCACCATACCCAGTCCCAGAAGGCAGTCATTTAAAAATCGAATAGGGATAGGCTTCAAGGGGAATGTCGCTGCTGATGGGTGAACTCATTTTGTTTCCCAGGCTGTGTGCAGAGCACTTTAAATGGGTCAGTTGATGCTTGCAGGCAGTCTCTGGGAGAGCTACTGTCACCTTCCTCATTGTAAGAGGAGGAACTTGAGGTCTCCACCCAGAATCCTAGCTACTCGGGAGGCTGAGATGGGAGGACGACTTGAGTCCAGGAGCTCAAGACTGCGATGAGCTATGATTGCACCACTGCACTCCAGCCTGGGTGACAGAAAGAGATGCTGTCTCTAACATTCCATTGGTGAAGCCAAGTTGCAAGTCCAACCTGCCTAACCATTATGCTATAGTGGGAAAACAGGGAAAAGGGTGTCCAGGATGGTGCTAGGTACCTTCACAGGGGTTCAGGAATCCTTGGGCTTCTAAGAGCCTCAGAGTCTGCAGTCAAAGGACAAGCTCCCTCCTTCACCAGAGTAGCCACTGGCATCTGTCTGTTTGGGTTCTGCATAAAATTTGAAGACGTGGGCCGGGCTCAGTGGCTCAGCCTGTCTTCTCAGCACTTGGGAGGCCGAGGCGAGTGGATTGCCTGAGCCCACAGGTTCGAGACCATCCCAGGCAACTTGGCAAGACCTCGTCTCTACAATAAAATCAAAAACTAGCCGGGTGTGGTAGTGCACGCCTGTAGTTCCAGCTACTTGGAGGCTGGAGTGGAAGGATCGCCGGAGCCCAGCAGGTGGACGCTGGGGTGGTCATAAGTGTGCCGCTGCACTCCAGCCTGGGCAACAGAGTGAGACTCTCACTCAAAAATAATAATAATAATAAAATAAGATAAAATTTGAAGAAACAATCCCCTGCTTAAAAGGAGTCTTAAAACCACTGGATCCAAGAGTTTTGGTTACCTGGTTTGTCGAAGATGCTGTAGAACTCCTGCCAAATACGGCGTTAGATGCTGCAAGCTTGAAGTCTTCTCAGGGCACAGGAAGGATTGTTGTTCCCCAAAAATGAATCTACTAGCTCCAGACTGAAGAAAATTCACTTTTTGGCCAGATCCAGGCCTCACACCTATAAACCTAACACTTTGGGAGGCTAAGAAGCGAGGATTGCTTGAGGCCAGGTATTGAAGACCAGCCTGGGCAACATAGCGAGACCACATATGTACAAAAAGTTTTTTTAAATATCATCATACTACGAGAAAGGGATTAGCAGTGGGACACTGCCGTGGGCAGTGGGGAGGTAAGGGGTACAACATCATAAGGGTGCCTGACCCTAATGCAGGTGAAGTGAGGTCCAACGAGAGGCCCAAAACTTTACTTGTACCTAAACCACTTATGTACGCAAACCTGACTTGTACCCCACAACTTTAAAATAAAATTAAATTTGGCTGGGCTTGGTGACTCAGCCTGTCATCCCAGCACTTTGGGGAGGACGAGGCGAGTGGATTGCCTGAGCACACAGGTTCGAGACAAACCCGGGCAGTTTGACGAGACCTCCCCTCTACGAGAAGTCAAAAATTGGTCGGGCGTGGTAGCGCGTGCCTGTCGTTCTGTCTACTTGGAAGGCTGAGACAGAAGGATCGCTGGAACCCAGTGGGTCCATGCTGGGATGGCTGTGAGTGTGCCACTGCACTCTAGCCTGGGCAACAAGGTGAGACTCCAACTCAAAATCAAATTAAATTGAGTTTTTAAAAAAATCAGCTGAGCATGGTGGCACACACCTGTAGGCCTAACTAAGTAGTTAGAGGCTGGCGCAGGAGGATAGCTTGACTCCAGGAGTTTGAGGCTGCAGGGAGCTATGATCACACTACTGCACTCCAGCCTAGGTGACAGAAAGAGGTGCTGTCTCTAAAAACAGAGGGAAGAAAATGCACTTTTAAAACTTAATCAGCACCAAACTTGTTTTGAAACTCTTGGGAAAAAGATTTCTATTTGGTCCTTTATCAGATTATAAGTCAGCTAACTAAATGGGAGCCCTTGTGTTATATGCTTTCACCATTTTCAGAATACTTTCTTCAGTGTCTTCACTTGAGCCTTACCTGTGAGATAGGTAAGGCTCATTACTAGTGTCTTTTTTTTTTTTTTTTTTTGAGTTGGAGTCTCAGTCCGTCGCCCAGGCTAGAGTGCAGTGGCAAGCTCACGGCCACCCCAGCATCTACCTATTGGGTGCTGGCCAGATCCGATCCTTCCGCCTCAGCCTTCCAAGTAGCTGGAACCACAGGCACGCACTAGTACCCATTTTACCATGCCAGGAATACTCAGGAAGCTAGAGGATTTGCGGGGGCCACTGCCTGTCTTATTCACTGCTCTGTCTTCTGTGCCTAGCACACAGTAGTTGTTCAACAAAGGCTTGTTGAACAAATCGAATGACTGGACACACACATTAAGTGGCAGCGTTGGAATCTAAGACCATCAAAATCAGAGCTGGTTTTATAACCCCATTCTGCCTTGAAGATGGTGAGAGACCAGTCCACGGGAAGCCCCTACTGTAAGTGGGTGTAACTATGACATTGGAAACCAATGATCTTTTATCTACACTCTATCGACTGATGTTTGGAACACCTCCTAGAAAAATCTTCCCCACACAGCTCCTCACTCCTTCACATTTCAGATTTGAATCTTGGATGCAGTTTATAGAACAAAGTGTATCTTGATTTTGCGGGAAGAGCATATTTATCCAAATTTTATCATCTAAAGCATTTTAGAAAGAAAAATAGAAATGCCTGTATGCTATATGTGAGTCATAGGACGATCCATAGAATTGATTCATTCTTCTTTGTTTGTCGTTTGAAGTGATCACCTCTTAGTGTGCTTGCGAAGAACAAGCACACCCTTTGACTGTGACCGTGTTTAGAGAAGAGTGTAGCCGGTCAATGGTGGGTTTTGGACATGGTCTCTGTTTTCTCTCCTGTCTGGACTTCAAGGGTGTGAGTGGTGTTTGTCTGCCCTTGAGGGGCTGCCTAGTCCTCTGGAAGTCTTCCTCACTCCTGAAACGTGTGTCAAGCCAAGCGTGCAGCCTCCAGCCAGCGGGAGAAAGCCTCTCCCCACAGGAAGTGCTGTGCTGAGCTCTGCTGACGATATTTCCAGGGTAACTAACGATTTTCAAAATGCCACGTTACCATAGTGCTGGAAACATGTAGGTGGAGGTCATGCAGCTGGGATTCATATTCAGTGAGTCTCCAGGTTCTCAGCTTTCATTTTCTTTGGGTTTGCCATTTTTGCTTCATTTAGAACATGGCGAGGAGACAACTGGGTCTGCATGAGGCCTGGCTTGCTCTCTATTTTGCTTTTCCTCCTCCTTGTAGCCTTGTCCTCCACCTCCCGAGTTCCTGCCAGCTGTCCTGTTTAGAAGTGGGGCGGGATTGAAAGCTTCTACCTCTGGAGGGTGGATATGTCACAGGCCTCAATGACAGCCTGAGAAGCGTCTCTGACCCCAGGAAATGCCACCCGAGACCCCAATGATAGCAAACAACAGCCTGCCTCCACCCAGTGTAGTTGTTTTAGTTCTATGTAATTGTAGGGGAGGAAGAATGTCTCTTTCTTTCCCATCCTAGGTTCGTGACTGAGGCCCCTGTAACAAAAGACAAATCTGCTGGGCATGGTGGCTCACACCTATGATCCTGGCATTTTGGGAGGCCAAGGCAGGAGGATTGCTGGAGCCCAGAAGTTAAGAACCAGCATAGGTAGCATAGCAAGACCTCATCTCTACAAAATAAATAAATAAATAAATGAATAAATAAATAAATAAAAATTAGCAGGGCGTGGTGGCACGCACCTGTAGTCCCAACCACTTGGGAATGGAAAGATTGCCTGAGTCTAGGAGGTTGAAGCTGTATTGGGCTATGAGCACTCTAGCCTGGGCAGCAGAGTGAGTGAAACCTTGACTCCTCCTCCCCCCAAAAAGAGAAAAAGGAAAAATGAAGGAAAAACAAACAAACCAAAAGAAGAGAAAACTTACAAGTTTATTTAAAATATGTTTTACGTGACACGAGAGAGTCTTCATAAGGAAATGAAGACCCAGAGAAGCAGTTCAGCCTGAGTGTTTTTATGCTAGGCATGATGAAGGGTAGACAATCATGGAGATATGACAGAACACAAAAGGTACGAGTTAAGTGTAATAAACTAGGGGGGAACTTAGCAAGACCTGTCTGTTCAGAGTCCTCTCTGTGTCTCTGAGTTCTCAGAAATGAGGATGTTCTTTTCTTCCAGGTATAGGGAGGGTGCTTCTCCCGCAAGGTCTTTTCACCTGCTTCGGAGCAGGGGAGGAAAATCCTTCTGAGGTTTTATGACCTGCTGGAGGAGATAGAGGGAGAAAGTCGGAGGGACCTTTCTGCACATGCTGGTGCTCAAACACCTTCAACTTTCCAGGTGCCATATTTAGGACAGCATGTCCCGAACCCCATCACAATTTGATCCTTCCTTGGAGACGGGGAAAGATAAATATTCATCATCACACGTATAATATGTACAAGAGGGGAATCCAAAAAGTCCTGGAATTTATTTATAAAAAATTGCGTGTCTATTCTTGCATGTTTAAACTTCAGGCACCTTCAAAGTATTCTCTGTTTGATGCAGTAAACCTATCGAGATGCTTTTTCCACTGCTCAAAAAGAGTTTTTGAACACATCCATTTTGATGCCTTTTAGGGCTTCTGCCATGTTTTGTCTCACCTCTTCCACAGCAGCAAAACGTTTCCCTTTGAGAACTTTTTTTCATCCAGGGAAACAAACAAACAAAAAAGTCACCCGGGGCAAGATCAGGTAAATAGGGAAGTTGGGGCACAGGGGTCATGACGATTTTGGTCAAAAACTGCTGAACACTTAGTGGTGTGGGCAAGTGCACTCCTAAATCACCCATCATGGAATGGGAGTTGAACAATCTCCGACAAAAGACGTCACTGAAGCTGAACACAGGCTCCCACAACAAAGCTGGCTGGTACACTGAGGCCAATGGGTTCCTAGAACACGTACCCTGTGGGGGAAGCCTGGACCACAAGGGGCCTGTCCTCTAAAAAGATAATTCCGGGTTTTCTTGGGAGGGGCATTCTCCCCTCATATATATGTGTGTTTGCATGTGTGTGTGTTTATACGTTATATTATATTTTTACGTTTTCTATTTTGACCTACTAGGGAAAGGATACCCAGAGAGACATAGAGGTGATGCCAGGTAGGGTGCCTTGCAAAACCCGTGGATTCTTTGGCTCTTTTCTAAAATGAATTTTAGAGTGGTACAGTTTTAAAACAAAGTTTATTGGCGAGAAAAAAGAGAAGGAGGAAAGAGGAAGATTCACGGCAGAAAGACCCGCCATGGGCAACCCTAACCCTTCAGCTCCAAACAAGATATAGCTACCTAGTTATGGATATGCTAATGATGGTGTCCAGGTAACCATGGCTCCAGAGAGATTGACATCTCTGGGCTCTTGATGGGAGGAGATAAGGGGAGGCGTCTTTTCCTGACCACTTAGTTTCCCCCAGGAGACCTGCCAGACGTTTCCAATTCACAAATAGCTTAGCTAAAAGGTGGTCTTATTATAATTTCTATGGCTTTGGATACTTAAGGGTGGTCTTTGGCCTTCTACTTCAGACAAGGAACCTGAAAGATTCTTAGAGATTGTGATGCTAAACCATGAATTGAAAGGTTGGGACTGGGTGCCATGGCTCAAGCCTGTAATCCCAGCACTTTAGGAGGCTGAGGTGAGAGGATTGCCTGAGCCCACATGTTCGAGACCAGCCCGGGCACCCGGGCAACTTGGCGAGACCTCATCTCTACAATACATACATACATACATACATACATACATACATACATACATACATAAGCCGGGCATGGTAGCACGCCCTGTGGTTCTGGCTACTTGGAAGGCTGAGGCAGAAGTATCACCGGAGCCCAGCAATTCCTGGCTGTGGTGGCCATGAACCTGCCACTGCACTCCAGCCTGGGTGACGGAGTGAGACTCCAACTCAAAAAAAAAAAAAGAAAGAAAGAAAGGTTGTACTCTCCTTTTCTTGCCTCTGATGGAGTTTTCTTTTGCAGAAGAGGTGGAGTAGGATGCCAACTTGGCCCACAGTAAAATATAATTTTTAAAATGTCTGAGAGACCTGGGCTTGGTGGCTCAGCCTGTCATCTCAGCACTTTGGGAGGCCGAGGCAAGTGGATTGCCTGAACCTGCGGGTTAGAGAACCGCCCGGGCAACTTGGTGAGACCTTCTCTTACAATAAATTAAAAAAAAATTAGCTGGGCATGGTAGCACACACCTGTAGTTCCGGCTACTTGGAAGGCTGGGGCGGAAGGCTCACTGGAGCCCAGCAGGTCGAGGCTGTGGGGGCCGAGAGCATGCCACTGCACTCCAGTTTGGACAACAGAGTGAGACCACCTCAAACAAAAAAAATTAGTTAATTAAAATATCTAAGAGAGAGTCCTCTGCAGGTAGGACAAGGACTCCCTGGGTCTCCTGTTTCTACCACCTTTGATCACTTCTCACTTGATGTCCCCAAGCCTCAGTTTCCCCTCAGAAACTGAAGATCCACACATCATTGTTAGGTACGGCAGGGACAGGGTGAGGGTGGAGAGGCGAGGGGAGGCGCGCAGCACTGCCGGGGCTGGCAAGTTGGAGGTGTGCGCCGGCAACCCAGAGATTCGAGTAAATGCAAAGAATTACAACACACAAAAAGGTTAAGAAAGAAAAGCTTATTTAAAAGTAAATTAGAGAGAGAGAGAGAAAGAAGAGAGAAAATTCACCTCCCCAAGGTGAGGGAGGGGGACCAAAGCCAGGAAGCATGGCTACAGTCATGGCTCAAAGAGCACATGGCCACACCAGACTCTAGCAAGGCAATGGCCCCTGGTTGCTTGTGGTTGTGTCCTTTTAACCATTCCCCTAGACAGGGAAGATCATTAAGGTGATTGGGTGGTGGTCTGCTTCCATGTCATCACAAAGGGGCAGACAAGTGCAGGTACTAATGATGTCAGGTGATGGACAGCAGGCAGATGGGTGGGTTAGTCGCACGATTGCTGCCATGTCGGGGCTTCTTTGTGTCACGTAGGTTAGCCCTGGTAGGGAGTGATTCCTGCAAGAGACTTGTTAGACATTTGCAATTCACAAATTCCTTGACCAAAGGTGGGCTGGTCGTTTGGGCTGTCCTGATCCTGTATCTGAAGGAGATTTTGCACGTGACTGCTGTGACTTCCTTATCAACCACCTGTGGATGTCTTGGAGAACCTGTGACACAGAGACCCATTAATGTTCTCCCACATTATCATAGCCCCTAGAGAAGGGCGTGACAAGGTTTCTAATTCTCCTGCACCTTCCCAAACAATATTCCTTAGACCTAATGGAGGATGTACCTCCCCTTATCTACTAGGCATTCCCAATAGGTAACTTTAGGGATCCTTGGCTTCCCTGTAGACAGTGCCCAATTTATTGGAAGATCGAATTCCCACCTGCTCTCCCTCTGAGTGGTCATAACTTTTGTAATTACAAGTTTCATGACTTTTACAATCCTTGCCCAATGTATGATATCTTAGACTGTAAATTCCCTTTTCTCTAGGCAAGCTTGATTGACACTATGAGATACCTGGCACCAGGAAGTCTGTTCCTAAAAAGACAAAGTTGGTAAAGTTAATTATACCTACAGTGTGCATTTCTCCAAAAGCATAGCTTCTATTTTCTCATCATTGTGTCAGGGTTTAAGAACAAGATGAAAAATGGCTTCCCACTCTCAGTCTGTCCTTTCAATCACAACCACATTTTTCTGGACCTCGTATAGTGCCTGGTGCAGAGCAGTCTTAGGAGTTCAGAGATGACGAGGCAGCTTTGGCTTCCCACGTGGCCCAGAAGGTGGAAGGGATCCACAGGGGCACCCCGCAGTCTCCTTTTATAGAGGGAACCAGAGACCAGGACAGGCAGTATCTGGCCACCCCTATCCCACCTGCAGAGGAGGGACTGGACTCATGCAGCTACAAGCCAAGGAATGCCAAAGGGTGCTAGGAAGAAACAAAGACACATCTTCCCCTAGAGCCTTCAGAAAGCAGATGCTCCTGCTGAGAACTTGACTTTGGACTTGGAGCTTCCAGAACTGGAGGACCACATGACAAGGAACTGAGGAAGGGCTCCAGCCAGGGTGGAGCTGAATCTGCCAGCAGCCCCATGAATAAGCTTGGAAGCAGATCTCTATGCCTACCTCCAGTTGAGCCCTGGAATGACTGCGGCCACCTGAGTGGCACCACAGGAGACCCAGAAGCAGAGGATATGCTAAAGAATTTTCACCTATAGAAACTGAAATAATGTGTTAAGTCACACAAAACATATATAAACAAATAAGACATAAATAAAAATGTCTGGATGCTTCCTAAAATCTACCTATGGGAAATATATCTACCTTTGTCTAACCTGTGCTAGCTACCCTGCCTCCGAGGGAGAGAAAGAGGAAGGAGAAGAAACAGGGAAGTACAACCCCCAAAGAAGAGGAGAAAGTGAGAAAAAGAATGAAGGGGAGGATGGAAGCTGAGATGTCCTGAGGCAGGGTTGGCTTTTCAGGGAAGGAAACCATGCTAAGGGAAAGAAGATGGGCACAGCCAGCAGAGGAGGGAGAGGCAGAGAGGGGACTTCAGGAAATTCCCCTGGGGGCTAACCCACTGCACTCCTCGTATCTATTGCGTTGGGGCCCCGGGTTGCAGAGTTGTGGGATTTCAAATGCTCATTCGTGGCTGAGCCAGTAATCCCAGCACTTTGGGAGGTTGAAGCAGGAGGATTGCTTGAGCCCAGGAGTTCAAGACCAGCCTGGGCAACATAGTGAGACCTTGTCTCTACAAAAATTCAAAATATTAGCCAGACATGGTGGCATGAGCCTGTAGTCTTGATACAGAGACCTGCAAATGCTAAGTCCATCCACATTGCCACAGCCCCTAGAGAAGAGCATGGCAAGGGTTCAGGCCCTCCTGCACATTCCTGACCGCATGACTGAGAGTCCCCTTGTCTTCTTTCTATGCACTCCCAGTAAGTAGCTTCAGGAGATCCTTGACTTCCCTGCAGACCATGCCCAAAGATATAAATCGCTATTTGTTCTCTTTCTTGATAGCCATAGGTTTGGCCGGGCCCAGTGGCTCAGCCTGGAATCCCAGCACTTTGGGAAGCCTACAGAGTGGATTGTCTGAGCCAGCGGGTTCGAGACCAACTTGGGCAACTTGGCAAGACCTTGTCTCTACAATAAAATAAAAAATAGCCGGGAGTGGTAGCACGCATCTGTAGTTCTGGCTACTTGGAAGGCTGAGGTGGAAGGATCGCCGGAGCCCAGCAGGTCGACGCTGGGGTGGCCTTGAGCGTGCATGCCATAGCACTCCAGCCTGTGTGACAGAGTGAGACTCCAACTCAAAAAAAAAAAAATTAGTCGTGGGTTGCATAACTTTTCTAATGCATGATGCCTTAGGCCTTGTAAACTCCCTTTACTCTGAATGTCACTATCTAAATGTAAAATGCAGCTGTAACTTAAGTTCTATGCATCACTCTGCTGGTCACGTGGCTAATGTATAGGCACTGACAACTCTGGACTATAAAAGTGACCTGCGAGCCCTGAAGGGTGGGTAGAACCATTTTAGAAAGACCTTGAGTCCCGCTCTGTTCCCTGGACTCGATTCAGAAATAAACCTCTTTCTACCACTTCCCTGCCCCTTTCATTGATCAGCTATCAAGGGAGAGCAGCCAAGCATTACTAGGACCATAACAGCCTCAGCTACTCAAAAAACTGAGGTGGAAGGATCACCTGAGCCCATGAGGTAGAGGCTGTGATGAGCCGCGATTGTGCCACTGCACTCCAGGCAACAGAGTGAAACTCAAAAAAAAACAACAAAAAAAGTTCATTAGCACTTTGGTATCTGTATTCAAATGCAAAGGTTATTTACAGGGTTTGTTTGGTATAGGTGTTTTGGTTTTCTTTTGGCCATGGGATTCTTAGGGTTTTGCTCCCTGGCATTCTGGAAATTCCTGTGGGCTTCTCTGTAGGGGTCAGTTAATATACTAACTGGGACCGGAAAGTCCTTTTGGCATTGCTGGATGGACCCTCGTCCCTCAGAGCCTGAAGGCTAGATTTGGAGTAAGGACTGCGTTGACCTGAGGCCTCCTGGTGACTTCCATGCTTAAGATCACATTTTCTTGATTTGCTTGCTTTCTTGTCTTAAAACATTCTACCTTGCAAATGTGTGTGTCAGACCTGAAAGCTTGAATGAATTTTGAATAGAAGCTGCCTTGCTGTTTGGTTATAGCCTAGACAGGTTAGTGATCAGTCAAAAGAGAAGAAAAACAGTAATTAAACATTTCCATGAATGCGTAGGCTACCTACCTTTGAATAGCTTTCAGCCTTCTTTTTTTTTTTTTTCATTAATTCAAACCTTCAAAATTCAGCTTTGAATGGATAACCCCAGGAGTCAAAAGTAGAAAATACAAAGCAGTTTGGAGATTTCTCAAAAAAACCTAAAAATGGTTTTGACCCAGCAATCCCACTACTGGGTATTAATATATATACCCAAAGGAGCACAAGTTACTCTACCAAGTGACTTAGAAAATGCAAAGCAGTTTGGAGATTTCTCAAAAAACCTAAAAATGGTTTTGACCCAGCAATTCCACTACTGGTTATATTAATATATACCCAAAGGAGCACAAGTTACTCTACCTTCACGAGCTTGTTTATCTCAGCACTAACCACAATAGCAAAAACATGGAACCAACCCAGGTGCTCGTTAACGGGGAACTGGGTAAATAAATACAAATACACTGTGGAATACTATACAGCCATAAAAAAAGAACAAAATCATGTTCTTTGCAGCAACATGGATGCAGCCAGAAGCCATCATCCTGAGCAAATTATCACAGAAACAAGAACCGAATACCACATGTTCTCCCTAATAAGTGGGAGATAACCACTGTTTATACACAGGCACAAGGATGGAGACAGCAATCCCTGGGCACTCCTAAAGGGAGAGGGAGGGAAGGAGAGGGTAGGGGTTGAAAAACTCCCCACTGGGTTCCATGTTCGCCACCTGGGTGACAGGCTCAACAGAAGTCGAAGCCTCACTGTCACACAATATTCCTGTGTCACAAACCTGCTCGTGTACCCCTTGAATCTAAAAAAAAAATTTTAATTTATAACTTTATCAACTTTTTTGGCTGATAAAATCAAGGATGCTGTGGCTTAAAGAAACCCCGTCCCTGTTACGGTACTTACCACACAAGTTATTTTCTTCAGCACGATTTGTATTGTTGATCTAGATCTATTGAATTTCTTGTGGCTTGAAAAAAGAAAAAGGTTTTTCCATTTCTTCAGTCTGCAAAAGAGCCATATATTCTAGGGATTAACAAATTAATTGCTTCAAGTACTTGCTGTGATGCCAGCATACTTGAGCTTAATTTATTTTTGTTTTCTAATTCGCTGATAGCACTTAACTTTCTCTTGGGAAATCTGGGGTACATTTAGTAAAGATGCCAAATTAGAGTGCAATAATAAATGTTCCTTTTCAATATTTATTTGCTCTTTATTACCTCATAAAACAACTCTTTTTAATTTTATTTTATTTTAAGTTGAGTTGGGGTCTCATTCTGTCACCCAGGCTGGAGTGTGGTGGCACGATCATAGCTCACCGCAGCTTCCACCTCCTGAGTTCAGGCGATCCTCCAGCCTCAGCCTCCTGAGCAGCTGGAACTACAAGGTGCACCACCACGCTCGGATAATTTTTATTTATTTATTTACTTTTGTAGAGAGGAAGTTTTGCTGTTTTGCCGAGGCTGACCTATCAAAGCCACCACACCCAGCCATAAAACAGTTCTTACAATCATCAACTTTCTCTAATGATCTGTTTTTGGTCTTCAAGTAATCTTCTTCCTATTCATATTTGACTGAATTATGAGATTTACTATTTTCCAGACGTTAAACTAGATGCTAGTATTAGAATGATGAATAAGCTATGATCCTGCTTTCAAAACTTCTGTTTTGTTTTGTTTTTTGTGAAATGACTCATAACCAACCAAGAATTTGTCAGCCTCAGAAAATAATAGGTTAATTTCATTTCTTTTGTGTTAACAAAATTTTTCTAATACATCTTTTTATATCCTAAAAATTTCTAACTCTTTTCTGTATTGACTGGCATCACCATATATTGGAATTAAAATAAGCCTGGAATTTAAGAAAAATTCCTCATCTTCTTGGGTCAGTGCCATGATCAAGTGGACAGCCCCTTATTACCTCCCCATTGCAAGTTTAGTTTTAAACTGCCAAATTGTAGCCACTGCATTTTTTTCTTATATTGTGATTTCTGTAACTTCTGTTTTTCTAAAAGCATGAAAAACAGTTGAAAAACATTTCTGAAATGTTTACACACTAGTATCAGAGATTTTACTAAGTCAAATCACTTAGGGACGATAATTACATTTGTCCTGTTTCTGTTTAACATTGTAATCGGTCTGGGAAATCTGAGTTTTGTTTTATCTTGAGACAGGATCTTGCTGCTGCCCAGGCTGGAGTGTAGTGGTGTGATCATGGCTCACTGCAGCCTTGACCTAGGCTCATGATCTTCCAACTTCAACCTCCCAAGTAGCTAGAACTACAGGCGTGTGCTACCAAGCCTGACTTACTTTTTCCTTTTTTTTTTTTTTTTTTAATTTGTTTGTAGAGACAGAATCTTGCTATGTTGTCCAGGCTGGTCTTGAACTCCTGGCCTCAAGCAATCCTTCCTAGGCCTCTCAAAGTGCTGGGATTACAGGTATGAGCTACTGAGCCTGACCCAGAGTTTTAAGACCAGTGATTTGGTGGGCAAATTAAAACTATGTTAGCCTGGGCATGTGCCTATCACCTTTTTCTGTATATTTCCATTAAAAAATAGTTTATTTGAGAAGGTGTTTAGGAAGAAAGAAATAAGCAAAATTAAATTATTTACCAGAGATATGATAGAAGTGCCAAATATAAAAAACTGTGTCTGAGCATTTTGTGTTTGGGCACAGTTCATGAAGGTATTCATTAAGAAGGGAAGTCAGGAGGAATAACTTAAGGTATGAGTGCTATATACAAGCAGGAATATTTTATGTAGGCACCGGTGAAAAAATATACCATGTTCTTTTTTCCTTCCAAGTATCTGGGAGAGTTTTATGAGACCTTTCTTTAATAGTGTTTTGGGGATCCACATGGGTTTTATTTTCAGCTGAAACCGACCTTACACTAACCTTTTGCTTAGACATTCATCAAAGCCACAGGAGTTTGGTCCAGAGCAGGTTCACATCAAGCTGCGTGGTACAATGTACTTCTGGGTGTAAGCCACACACCTCCAAAGTGCTTCAGAGGCAGCCTAGCATTTCCTGTGCCCCCTGCATACCCAGCTCTATGCTGGTGACTTTGAGGAGGATACAGAGAATTCGAGGAAGATCCAGGAAGGAAGGGCTGGGATGGATTGAACTTTATTGTAGGGCAGGCAATGTGTGAAACATATTCCATTTATTTTTTGTTTCTTTTTGAGTCAGGGTCTTACTCTGTCACCCAGGCTGGAGTGCAGTGGCATGATCACAGCTCACCGTAGCCTCGACTTCCTGGGCTCAGGCAATCCTTCTGCTTCAGCTTCCTGAGTAGCTGGTACTACGAGTGTGCACAACGGTGCCCAACTAAGTATTTTCTTTTCTCTCTCTCTTTTTTTTCTAAAGACCAAGTCTTGCTATGTTGCCCAGGCTGGTCTTGAACTCCAGGCTTCAAGCAATCCTCCTGACTCTGCCTCCTAAAGCACTAGCATTACAGGCATGAGCCACCACACCTGGCCACATATTACATTGAATTCTCACACCTAACCTGGAAGCGGGTAGGATGCTCACGTGCAAAGTGTGGTTGGGCAGATCAGAGGCCTCTCGTGGGACTCCACAGTTGTGACAACAGGGCTGAGGTCAGCTCTAGTCACAGGCACTCCTAGTATGTGCCATTCCTGTCACCCTTCCCCCTCCTTTTCAAGCAATACAACTATCAGCCCACTGCTGGGGGCTGAGGCTGCCTTATCCATCAGTTCTCTGGACCCCCTTATAATCAAGGGCTGTGGACAGACTGAGATCATTGACCGCCACTGCCCTAATCCGTTTCCTGTGTGGTTAACCTCAGTCCAAGAAACTGTTCAGACCTGTATTCTAGGGACTGCTCTACTTCAGAACACACAGGACCAGGCGTGTGGCTCACACCTGTAATCTCAGCACTTTGGGAGGCCAAGGCAGAAGGATCGTTTGATCCCGGGAAGTTGAGACCAGCCTAGGCAACACAGTGAGACCCCACTTCTACAAAAAAATTTTAAAAATTAGCCAGGCGTGGTAGTGCACTCCTGTAGTCTCATCTACTCAGAAGGCCGAGTCGGAAGAATCCCCAGGACCCAGAAGGTCCAGGCAGTCATGAGCCACAATCCTGCCTCTGCACTCCAGCCTGGGTGACAGAGTGAGACCCTGACCCAAAAAAAGCTTAAAATGAGAAATTCTAATGCTCTGGGCTGCAGGGATGCTGCTAGTCTTAGAGGCTCCCTAACCCCTACTTATGACATAAATATTGCAACAGCAGGGTCGTCTGAGAGTCTGGACCAGAGTGATATGACCCCACGTGTCTAGCTAATTCTCAGGGAGTGGTAGCTTGGGTGCCCAGGAAACCTCTTGGAAATTCCACTGCCTTCTCTCTAAGAGTAGAGCTGCCACTGTGGCCCCACGGTGGCCAGGCATCCCTGGAGAGGCATGGCCGCTACGTGGCACAGCTTCCCTTTCTCCTGGGTTGGGAGTTTATTTCAGAAAAGGCGACTGTTGCTAGTAAAATTTACAGTCTCTGTTGGCTTGTGTTCTTAGATTTGAACTCCGCTAATGACTTTTCAAAAAGTAAGATTTGAAAAATTCTATGTTCACATCGCTCTATTGGCCAATAATGAATGCGTTTTGTTTGTTTGTTTTTGTTTTTGGCTAAATTTTTTAAATGACAAAGAATAGAGACAGCACGTTTGTGTGAGGCATACTCTTCTCTTTTGTGACCTCCCTGAATTTCCTCTGCCTCCAGCAATTTCTGGCCTGTGCGTGATGTCAGCTCACTGTCACATTCGTTCATTCTTCATATGTTGTGTGCCCAGGGGTGGGGGTGCAGCCACAGCAGACCCAGAAGGTCCCTACAGTGCTGGTTTTCTCTCTAGGTCTGTCAGTGAGTGACCTGTGGGATTAGAAATGTATGGGGTCATCCCAGAAGTGTTTTGTCTGAAGGAACTCTGTGTTTTAACGAATATGTTTACATCAATTTTTTTCTTTCCCCCCAACACCGGGGAGAGGGGGAAGGAAGGAAATATTCAAATTATCTTGGGGTCACTCTCTCATTTCTATTAGACACAACATGGATTATTTGTTTTCAAATGGTTAGTGACTCAGCAAAATATTGTGTGTACGCAGGCAGATTATTGTCTCTGTTCTTATCCAATTCTTTTGTCTTCTGGGCACTTTCATTGTCTGTAAAGGGGCAGATTACAGATTGATTTTAGAAGACTATAGTGATGTCCCCTCCACCCCTGCCAAGTAGTATTTTGTCATTGTGTTGGCTGTTAGTGCATTGCATTTCAAGAACGTGTAATTTTTAATCTGAAAGTAGGTTGCCATCAAGGGAGTTGCAGGTAGCATGTACTGTTTCGTCTCCACAGTAAATAAAACTCCGTTAGAGGAGCTGGGGAATGTGTGCTTGGGTTTGTGGCTCTACTGGTCATCCTGAGTAACCTCAGGACATAGCACTTGGAGAGACACAGAAGATGGAAAACTCTTGGGGACGGGTGTCTTTAGCAGAATGACAGGTGGGGCAAGACAACCACAGAGCAGAGGAGGGCGTGGTGGTTGCTGGAAGCTTCTCGTGGTGGCACTGTAGAAGCAAGCTTGTCGCTGCTGAGAGTGGCAAAGTCTCATGCCCAGGAGAGATGTTTTGTTTCCTTTTAAGGAGTAATAAAATCTGAGGTGGTCTGTGTCATTTCACCCTTCCTCATAAGTAAAGGATTATTTCTCACCAAAAATGCCTCCTTGCCTTTTGAACCTGTCAGTACCCCACTTCTTGCCTTGCCCTTGACTTTAAAAACCCACCATGGTGGCTCAAGCCTGTCATCCCAGCACTTTGGGAGGCCGAGGTGAGAGGATTGCCTGAACCCTCGTCTCTATAATAAAAAAATAAAAATTAAAAAAAATTAGCCAGACATGGTGGCTCATACCTGTAGTTCCAGCTACTTGGAAGGCTGAGGTGGAAGGATCACCTGAGCTCAGCAGGTCGAGGCTGTGGTGGCCACGAGCAGGCCACTGCACTCTAGCCTGGGCAACAGAGTGAGACTCCAACTCAAAAAAACAAAAAACAAAAACCCTGCCAGAGGCCTTCCTAGGTAGTCTTTGGCATCCTTTTCCTATGTGAATATACAAGGGGGGGGGACCCAAAATACCTGAAATGAATTTATTAAAAAATTTTGAATGTATCCTTATATGTTTGAACTTCAGCCACCTTCAAAGTACTCTCCATTTGATGCAATGCACCTGTCGAGATGCTTTTTCCACTGCTCAAAACAGTTTTTGAACTCATCCATTTTGATGCCTTTTAGTGCTTCTGCTGTTTTTTGTTTCAGCTCTTATATACATCAACAAGATGTTTCCCGTTGAGGACTTTTTTCACCCAGAGGAACAAAAAAGCTGGTGAATAGGGAGAGTGGAGCACAGGGGCCATGCTGTTTTAGGTCAAAAACTGCTGAACACTCAGCGCCACGTGGGCAGGTGCTCTTGTAAATAACTCATCATGAAATGGGCAAATGCATTGAAAGAATCTTTAAAAAAAAAATTTTCACTGAAGCCAAATGCAGCCTCTCACAATACTAGCTGTTATACCGATGCTGATGAGTTCCTAGAACACTGTCCTAGTGGGAGAAGCCTTCTACAAGAGGCCCACCCTCCAAAGCATAATTCTGTGTTTTTTTGGGGGGGTCCCCCATCATAGATAGATAGATAGATAGATAGATAGATAGATAGATAGATAGATAGATAGATTGATGGATGAGAGAGCAATTTTTTTTAATGAAGATGTGGGGTACAGTTCCGGGTTGGGTATACAAACGTTGATTATGCAGAAACCCTTGTGGATGAGGTATGCCCCTCCCTCCCCTAGCAGTTTCCCTCAACTGCCAATCCTACTACTCTCCCTTCCCTGTTTCCCACTACTGCCAATCGCTTTCTTATAGTAGTATAATTGTTAAAGTTCCGCTTAGGAGTGAAAGTAGTCAGAATATATTGAGAGTTTACAGTGTGCCAGGCATTCCTCTTTACATACACAATCTCATAAATCCCACCCAAAACACCACAGGTAAATATCATCGTGCTTCACAGATAAGGAAACCTTAGAGAGGCCAAATAAGCTGCTTAATGCCCCCGCAGTCCTACCAGGGGCCCATACTTTGTGAGTGTGTGAATCTTCCATTTTACATGCAAATCTATTCGTTTCTAACATCCTATTTGGAGTGGTTGAGAGGAGGAAGTTGTGTGTATTTTAGTGGGCGCAGGAAGACACGTGAGTCTGTGATCCAGAACCTTTTCCATGAGGCCAGCCTTGGAGTAAGCGGCGGGGGTCAGACCCAGGAGACGCAGAAGCCATGTTACCCATCCTACCACCTCATTTCTTTTTCTGCAAATAAGATAGCTGCTCCTGTGTGCTGTTGAAAGTTGGTGTCATGCAGTGCTGACACAACAGGAACATGCCTACTAAGAAGGCTCATGGCCACTCAGGAGCCCCTGTCTCTGCCTCCTGAGACATGGAAACTTCTGGGAACATGTTTTCTTATTATTGCTTTGTAGACATACGTATTTTTTTTAATTGCAAAAGCTTTTCGGTTTCTTGTTCAAGAAAATATGAATCCTATCTCTCAGCACAAAGTTGTAAGAAAGCACCTTTTCTCCCTGAAATCAACAGTGGGAGTCAATTACCTAAATCGTGCCCCAACAAAGGATGGCACCTTTAGAAAGGGCAAAGAGAGACACCTCTATTATCTAACTAGTTTAGAATTAGTATAAGCCATCTCCTTTTTCTTTGCCCTTATCCCAGCATTCTTTCTGACTTGATATGAATAACTAAATGACCTACTCCTCTTGAGATAGTGAGAAACCATTTATCTTTTGAGAAATTATGGAGAGTATTGGCTAGACCCATTTCCTAATGTCTATGCTTTGTTTAAAATGTCTTAGATCTTTTATACTAATGCCTGTAGAACATTTTATTTCCTTTCATGATTTATCTGTTTTGAATTATGCATCTCCTACTAATCCACGTTTCATTAGGAGAAAGGAGAAACAAACCTTTCCCCAGCCATTATGTCTTCTTGAGTTGTATTATAACATCAGCACCGTCCTATTTTAAGAGCCTAAACTCAAAAGCTCATTTTTAAGGGTGTGAATCTGTCTAGGCTAAAATCTCAAAGCAGCCCTAGAATAAACAGAAAAAGAATCAAATGTTATTAGAACTGTTATTTTAAAACTTAAAGATAATTTATATGCTAATAATACCAATTGTTTATTCTAATAGCTTCTACTGGTAAATAGTTGTTTTATACTTTTGGTTTTTTGGCTATTCTTTTTTTGAGTCGGAGTCTCACTCTGTCACCCAGGCTGGAGGGCAGTGGCACGCTCCCGGCCACTACAGCCTCGACCTGCTGGGCTCAGGCAATCCTTCCACCTCAGCCTCCCAAGCAGCTGGAACTACAGGCATGTGCTACCATGCCCGGCTAATTTTTTGATTTATTGTAGAGATGAGGTCTTGCCAAGTTGCCCAGGCTGTCTCAAATCCATGGGCTCAGGCAATCCTCTCACCTCAGCCTCAAAAAGTGCTGAGATTATAGGCATGAGCCACCACACCCAGCCTATTTTTTTTTTTTGAGTTGGAGTCTCACTCCATTGCCTAGGCTGGAGTGCAATGGTATGCTTACAGCCACCCCAGCATCACCTGCTGGGCCCCAGCTATCCTTCCACCTCAGCCTTTCAAGTAGCCAGAACTACAGGCACCTACTACTGTGCCTGGCTAATTTTTGGTTTATTGTGGAGACGAACTCTCACCAAGTTGCCCGGGCTGGTCTTGAACCACAGGTTTAGGCAATCTACTCACCTCAGCCTCCCAAAGTGCTGGGATTACAGGCTGAACCACTGAGCCCGGCTGGCTATTCTTTTGAAAAAAAAATTTTCCATAGAAATGGCATTAAAGATGGTGATGAGGGTCTAAGGCTAGTGTATAAAATATTGTTGAGGCCAGGCACAGTGGCTCACTCCTGTAATCCCAGGAGGAGGCCAAGAATTAGGGAGGCCGAAACAGTAGGGTTGCCTGAGCCCATGGGTTCAAGACCAGGCTAGGCAACTTGGTGAGACCTCATCTCTACGATAAATTTTTTTTAAAAATTGGTTGGTCATGGTGCGTGCCTGTAGTTTCAGCTACCTGGAAGGCTGAAGTGGAAGGATCAACTGAGCCCTGCAGATCAAGGCTGCAGTGGCTATGAGCATGCCACTGCACTCCAGCCTGGGCAATGGAGTAAGACTCCAACTCAAAAAAACAAAACAAAATAAATAATTAAAAAATAAGTACCCTGTTGAGCAGTATTTTCCGATTAAAAATACTTCGTGAAATGTCCTCACTACTGGAAATGTGTGATACTTTGAGCTGCTTGAAATGTTGTTTCAATAATATTTGGCTTAAAATATCATGATGCTCTTTGTACCCCTCAGCACATATACACACAGCTTTAAACTTTTAAAAAATATATGCCATTGAGATCTTTTTCATGGATTTATACCTATCCATACATGCATAAGACCCTGTTTGATGTTTGCTTCACTGGAAACAAAACTAATCTTATGAAGAATTCTTAAGATCAAAATATTCTTTCATGTATATACTTCACTAAAATGCAGGGGGAAATGGATATTGTTAGGCCCATAAGTGAACTAGAGGGGTCTTTGTGTGTTTCATTATGTTTTTGGCAAATGGATCACTAGTGACTTTATGCTTTTGAAAAAAGTATGTTGACTTGTGGTTTTTAATAGTTTGTTGTAAAGCATATTTTAATTTTTAAAAATATTTTGTTAAGCCATATTTCAAAACTTGACTTTAAAGGAGGTGGATAGTTTTCATTCTAGAACATGTGTACGTGTGTGTAGGCTTCAACATTTTTTAAGAATGAAATTCATTTTGAGAGCATCAAAAACAAGAGCCTATTACTTAGAATATATTGAAGACTCTGGCTGACATTAACCATGTGTTACCAAATAGGATCTTTATAACTTGACCAAGATATTCATAGGCAATATAAGAAGAAGAAACGAGCTAAACATTAAAAAAAAAAATCCAAGATGAAACGTATTAAATGTTAAATAATAGAAAACATGTCTGTTTTGAGGTTAAAAAACTGTTCAACAAGTTGTCTGTTAAGGTTTCTATAAGCTGTGCCCCTGCCCTCCTGGTTATAACCCGACATTTTCCTTGGCATTGTGTTTAATTTGTCATGTGTGCCTGACATCATGAAGTTGAAGGAACATCATGGGGGGATATGGGGAGGGGACAGAAACCCTGGCATCTTTAATCTTATGCTGAAGGGCAATTGATAAAAGCAACTCACCAAAACTTCCTTTAAGTCAAAACATCTTGTTGCGATTAACTTACGATTTAGTACTAATTTCATTGAAGTTTTAGAGAAATGGTTCCTGATTCTCATTGAGAAAGCTGCTGAAGAGTCATTTTCTTTTTCCTACCCGTCTTCCCATTTCAAATGAAAGCTGACACGTGGAAGTTTAATCATTTAGTATTGGGTAATTATTTGAATTACAAGGGAATTCTTTTTCTTTGCAAAATGACTCGTTGCAATGTCTTTAAAATCTGGACTTTGGAACCTCCTTGTTTCACCTCTCCTAAAAATGTTTCAGCAGAATCCTTTGGACGTGTACCTTTGGGAACTCCCTCCATTGTGAAGTCATCATGTCAAGGCCATATTCACCACAGCTCTGCTGTGGCTCCCTGCTCCATTATTTGTTAAGTGTCGTTATCCTCCTTGTCACCCAGGCTTAAGTCCTCAGTCATTCTTGACACTACTCTTTCCTCTTTTCCACCATTCACCCCCCACTGCTGCTGAAGATAATGGTCCTGCCAGCCAGCCACTTGTACCATTCTCTCCTTTTCTGTTGGTAAGGTACCATGGTACAGTGCCAGGGAACAGATTCAGGGTGGCTCTTCAGAGCCCTGTGTTCAGAAGGATTCTGAGGCCACAGCCAAGCTCTTAGAAGGAAATCAATTAGCAGTGTCTGTAGTGGCAGAGAAAGGGAGAAAATAGGCATACATGCCACACATTTGTTGCGACTGGTACCACGAATGGAGCCTTGGATTTTGGAATTAACCTTGACTTTCATTCTGAGCTCCCAAACTAACCAGCGCTTTGACTGTGGGCAGCTCAGTTAACTTCACTGGGCTTTCGTTTCTTTACGAGTCAAACAGGGATCATCGGTTAACTTAAAATGCATTGAATCAGGTTAAACTGAGCTAGTATTAAATATTTCCTATGCATAAAGCACATCTAGATTTGTTGTTGACTGTGATAAGAAACAAATAACATGCATTACCCTTCAAAGTAATGACACAAAATGCAGATAGCTTTATGATGTTCAATTTCTTCTGCCAGTGTCCTACCTTGGGCTCTCATGGCATGGTCTCGAACAACTCACCTCCTCACTTTTCTCTACACGAATGCATTGTTCAGTATAGTCACGTGAGGCTTTGACCATGCCATGCCTTGATTCCCAAGCCTTCTGTGGCACTCATCTTTGGCAGTGCATGAGTCCCCTCCTTGGTTTCCCCTGTAAGCATTCCCCTCAGGGACACAGTGAGCAGCCCCTGGTGGGAGAGGGAGGGCCAGGGTCTGGGGGTAGACCTGGGGAGAAAGTTACAGAAGGAGGGCCAGGAGAAGCTCCCCCTTAGCCCTCAGTCCCCTGACTCCCTCTTCTAAAGTCCTACCTCATTTCTGCCCCCAAGGCCACCCACCTCCACCATCTTCCCCATTCTGTCTTTTCCTACTCATGTCTGCTCTGTTTTATCTTTCGGTTTTCATCTCCCTATTTAAATCATAATATGGAACTGAAGTATATTTTTATAATCTGCTGTTTGCTGAGTTAATTTTATTTCCTCTGTTCTTAATGTTATAAGCAAGAGAGAACATTTCCTTGTTTCTTGTTTCCTTCTCATTCTGTTAACACCTTAAGAAAAAAATAAATAAATCAGACTTTGAGTTCTTCCTTTCTTTTTTTTCTTTTTTGAGTTGGAGACTCACTCTGTCACCCAGGCTGAAGTGTCATGGCGTGCTCATGGCCACCCCAGTGTCAACCTCCTGGGCTTTGGCAATCCTTCTACCTCAGCCTTCCAAGTAGCTGGAACCACAGGTGTGCATTACCATGCCCGGCTAATTTTGCTTTTTGATTTATTGTAGAGACGAGGTCTTACCATGTTGCCCAGCCGGTCTCAAACCCACGGCTCAGGCAATCCACTTGCCTCGGCCTCCCAAAGTGCTAGGATTACAGTCTGAGCCACCAAGCCCAGCCGAGTTCTTCCTTTCATTGAGTTTAATTTTTTTCTCATGACTTATTAGTTCTCATCATAGAAAAAGTTCCTTATTTTTATTTAAAATAATGATTTCTGCCAGTGCTTTTCAACTATGGCTCCATTAACAGGATTTTAATTTCCACATTCTGTAAAGTAGTAGTTCTCAACAGGAGTACATCTCCTGCCCTTAGGAACATTTGGCAATAGGTGGAGACATTTTTGGTTGTTACAGCTGAGGGTGGGAGGTGATACTACTGACATCTAGCTGGTAGAGGACAGGGATGCTAGAAAAACATCCTTCAATGCACAGCACCTCAAAGAAGTCATTATTCAGCCCAAAACATTAATAGTGCAAAGGTTGATAGACCCTGCTTTAAAGTAGTGTAAGCCTGTACGGTGCTCAGACAAAAAAATCTTCACGAATAGTTTCTATAAAACGTTTATTTAGTGTGTTGTAGCCACACTGTGAGTAAGGAGTCACCAGTGCACTGAGAGCCAAATATTGAGTCCTTTATTTGCCAGCAGTCAAGAGCAGGCTTATGCCAGAAAGGACTCTTGACCCAAATGGAGCAAGCAAGGGGTTTATAAAGACCAAAGTCACAATTTTATCAGGTGGAATGCAGGCAGGAAATTTTTGGTTACAGAACAGTTACAGAACAGTTTATCTTGAGCAGTTACAGAATGGCTTCTCTGGGTTTCCCTCAAAGCAGGATGTTATTTACTGCTTACTGGAAGTTTGGGACAGTCAAACGGAGGAGGGGTAAGAGGGGGAACTGAGAGGCTAACATGCTAACACACACTAACAGTCATTTCAAGTGGAACCAAAAACCTCTTGAAACTAAAGGAATCAGCTTTTGCCTCTCTTTCCATGACTACAATTTTTTTTTTTTTGCTATATTTTGTACTTTCAGATTATCTAGATATCTCTATCTCTCATATTTAGTAATTCTTCTTTCTTATTAGCTTTACTTTATTTTAATTCTTGTGATATATTTTTCCAAGGTGTTGCGTGCTAATTAATGAAGAATGTGCTTAGCAAAGATATTCAATAATATTTGTACAGGCTAGGTTTAATTTTTAACGAAAGCTGTGGTTTGTTTTGATTTTTTAATTTGTATTCCAGAACGATGTCCTTTAGCAATTTAATTATAAAATTTGCGAGATGTTTTCTCTTTAGGAATTTGATGACAAAATTGCTTGTGTATCCATTTTTTCCCAAATCCTTCTGAGGCAAATTTAATTTGGAGACAGCCTGTAACATAGAACAGCAGGCATGTCTTTTACCAATAGCCCCCTTGTCTCCACTTATATATGCCATTTTTTCAAAATTTTTGCTACTTTAGAGATTCATTTAATTCCTTCCTCAGCTTGTCATTTCTTAGAAGCTTCAAGATTGTAAGATATGGGTCAATGACCATAGTAGATGAGTGATAAATTTTGAAGAAGGAGGGCACATTAACAAGGTTCAATGCTGTAGTTAAAATGTGCACAAGTTAATCCAACACTTATTTAATCATTTACATATTCATCACTGTGCTGCATGATAATCAGGCATGTGGTAAGCAGTCCTGAGAAATCACTGCAATTAGTATTCTTTCACCACAGCCAAACCACATTTTTATAAGGGTTTTCTCCTGCTTGCTTAGCTTTCTCGTGTCTGTAATCAGTGTCATGGTTGATAGTTCCCCCATACACTACCATGTACACCTGGTATACACTTTGTCTTTTCTCTCTCTCAGAGACACACACACACACACACACACACACACACACACACACACACACACACACTTCTTTTTCTCATTCACACATACTTACACTGAAAGACATGCAAACTCCTCCCTCATTTATTATCCTAGGGCTTGGGAAAGGATTGGGGTCAAGGACACTAGTATCTCCCATTTTTACCACCATTTGGATAATGTGGAATTGAATCATCATTGTTGTCTTGAAAAAAAGGGAGGCACAAACTGGAACCTGGAAAAGTACCCTAGTGTAAGTCATTGCACATGTGTCCCCCATAAACAGAACATCTTTATCTGTGTACTACTTAAGGAGTTAAAATGGCCACATTTGAAAGCACAAAAACCTAAAAGTTGCAACCATACCATGACATGCGAACAAAATGGCGCTGATGACCATGCCAACCAAGAACTGCCTTGTGATTTCTACCCATTCAGGCCTGGGTGAATTTTTAAATTATAATTTATAAATTATAATTTCTTTTCAACCAACCAGGTTTTAAAAAGTGGTACTAACTCTTTTCTTTCAATGTTGCAAATATGTTAAAATGGTGAGACCACAATTCTCATTTTCATCATTTACAGATGAAATCTTTGTAGCATAGAAAATATTTACCTTGAATACTTTCTCTCATTCATTAGTAAGAACAAATTTTTCAGACATTTCTGTTTACACACATACTCACAAGACTTAATTAATTAAATATCTTTCTGAGAACTTGGGATAATGAGAAATATGTTTCATTGCTTTGGCAAAGCTTTTCCTGGAAGACTGGGCTAGGACACTTAACTCTTTAGCTGGCAGTTGAAGAGAATTCTTATCGTGGCCTACTTGTCTAAGAGAAGACATTTATAGGCATTCTGTAGTTCTAGGAAGTAATCTTGTGTCTGTTGTTGGGACTGATTTAGGCTTTCATAGACTTTAAGTGTATGTTTAAAGTAGGTCTTTGGAAGCAGTCATGGAAGAAAATCAAAGAAAACCAAAGACAATGAAAGGGATTGTTAACCTAATCAGCCATATATGCCCTGTGCTATTTTTAGATCATATACTTGAATCCAAGTAATTTAATGTTTTCATATATGTTTGAAGACCTCTATAATATTATTAATTTTTCCTATGCTGATGGAGATGATCTTTCAATTCCAACTGAAAGTTGATTATTTTAAACCCCAAAATTGAGATGAAAGATTAAAATGTTTAAGGTACAGCAAACCAACCCCATTAGTACTTGAACATCAAATGAAATTTTATCAGTTAAACTCTCCTTTATCAGATGTGTTTTGTTTCTTTAGTGTTTTCTGCATCAAGTTTGTTGTTGTTCTCAGTTTGTGTTTTTTTAAGTGACTGATTTAGAATGCTTATGTTTCACGCCCATGAGAGGGGAGACTTGACCCACTCCCACCATCACCATTGATATAATTCCCCAACTAAGGATGAAAGTGTGTTGGCATACCCCTTGGAAATGTATCTATTTCTCATTTTCCTTCCTGTGGTTTCAGAAATAGCCTTTAGCCTGGGCAACATAGTGAGACACCAGTCTCTACACAATTTTTTTTTTTAAATCAGTTCGATATGATGGCATGCACCTGTAATCCCCACTATTTGGGAGGCTGAGGCAGGGCGATCTCTTAAGCCCAAGAGTTCAAAGCTGCAGTGAGCTATGATCGTGCCACTGCACTCCAACCTGGGTGACCGAGCAAGATGCTGTCTCTAAACATTTAAAAATAAAAACTAGATAGCCTTGAATGGGAAATAAAAAGTTGTCCTAGAATATGACTTACTGTGACTGTTTGCTATAGCCATATTGCTCAAGTATTCCCACTGCGTATTGGTTCATTCATTTCTTGGGTATTTTTTGAGCTCCTGAAAAGTTGGAACTATCCTATCTAGCCAGTCTTATCTCACACCTGGTCCCTGCTCTTCCATTCTTCAAACACCGGCTGGGTCCAGGCACTCATTTCTCATCCCACTGCACTCAGTCCTTGGCAGGCTTCTTGCCTTCCCCCTTAACTCTCCCCAGCGCTGCCCACATCACTACCCTGGTGTTCACCCTAAAGGGTAAATCCTATCAAGTCACTCATTCTTTTGTATATTTCATAGATTAAGGAGCCTCTCTACCCTCTTCTCCCCATCCCTTTTCAGTGGTCCCAAAGACCCTCCATCATCTGGCCCTTATCTGTCGCTCCAGACACCAGACACCTCTTCATTCACCCTCTCTTCTAGATGAATGGCTCGGGAGCGGCGAAGGGCTGGCCCTTCTCCTTCCCACATGCTCTGTGCTGCCCTTGACTGTGCTGTTCTGTAGCCTGGGACACCTTTTCTCCCTTTCACCTGGTTCACCTCTAAGCATTCTTCACACGTACCACTCAAGTTTTCCCTGTGCCATGAGCTTCCGTGGACTCACGCACCCCCAGACAGGCTGTGTCCCTTCTCTGAGTGTCTGGAGTCACCAGTGCACACTTGTGTCATCTACCCCAGCCCATGTGCCGCTTTGTGTTGAAATGATCTGAATGTGGACTTGTCTCTCCTCTCATGGAGGTTCACCTCAAGTAAAGGCCACATGCTCTTCATCTGGATCTGATACTGCTGGGAGCAGTGGGTCATGAGAGAATAATTTATTTGTAGAGTGTTAGCAGTCTCCTTTATAAGAACATTGCTGCCTTATCTATTCAAAGAAATTAAATCATCTGCACTTTCCTCCCTACTTATTGAGTTCTAACAACATATTTTAAAGATTTCATCTGCTTTCACTCTTCTTTGTTGTTGCTGTCTAGAGTCTAAGCAAAACCTCTCAGAAAATTGTGTGTTCTAGAAGAAATTTCATCAATGTTCGGCCCTGTTTCAAAATAAGTATTCAAAATATTTCCTTCTTTTTGGGGCATATAAATGTTTAGCATTTTACCCTTGAAGTTTTCCCGAATGATAATTTCATAGTGAAGCACTCTACTTGCATTTTTCTAAGACTGATCGGAGGAGAAAAAGAGTGATTTTCATTATGGAGAGTTTTAGGTTTACGTGAACTGGAAACAAAAAATCATGAAAAGATCAATGTGGTAGTTGTAGAATTTTTTTAAAAATTTGGGTTGATGGTAGTAGATATAATAGTCTTTTTTCACTAAAATTGATTTATTTTACTTTCACTGAAAAATGTATTCATTATGCTAAAAGTTTATTCTCAGGTTTATACAGTATGGGTCAGCCCTGATTTTTTTTTTTGCTGTACTAGATGGGCACTGAATTTTAACAAAGATCACTTGAAATGGTTACATTTTCTCATAAAATAGATGCTTTAGTGGAGTTCTTAAAATCTTGGCATGAAAGAATTCAAAGAGCTACCCACATGTTATAAATGCAGAGACATGACTAACCATCTCTGATACCATTTTAGGAAGACAATTTACTCAAAGAAAGTGAGAATTAGAGTAGTGTGTACATTGGTTATGACCCACTGTACTTTAAAAGAAATAAAACGAGGCCGGGCACAGTGGCTGAAGCCTGTAATCCCAAGCACTTTGGGAGGCGGAGGCAAGGGGATTGCCTGAGCCCGCGGGTTCGAGATCAGCCTGGGCAACATGGTGAGACCTCATCTCTACAATAATTTTTAAAAAATTAGCTAGGCATGGTAGCTCACACCGGTAGTTCTGACTACGTGGAAGGCTGAGGCAAAAGGATCACCGGAGCCCAGCATGTTGATTCTGGGGTGGCCGTGAGCATGCTGCCACACTCCATCCTGGGCGATGGAGTGATTCCAACTCAAATAAATAAATAAATAAAAGTAAAATAGATAAAACTTGGAAAAATACACCATATGATAAGTTATATAGGACCAATCCAAAATTAAATGCTGTTCCAAAGAGCTGCGACACGTCTAATCATCATTGGTCTTCAATTGTTCATATTTATAAAGATATATTAAAGAAAATTCTGAATGACCAAAAGGTATTTTAAAATCCATCCAAGGAATTTTCAACCTTCCTGTTAGAAAAAGAGCCATTCAGCCGGGCTCGGTGGCTCAGCCTGTAATCCCTCGTTTTGAGAGGCTGAGGTGAATGGATTACCTGAGCCCGTGGGTTCAAGACCCGCCTGAGCAACTTGGCGAGACCTCATCTCTACAATAAATCAAAAACTAGCCAGGCGTGGTAGCGCGTGCTTGTAGTTCCAGCTACTTGGAAGGTGAGGCGGAAGGATCGCCAGAGCCCAGCAGGTCGAGGCTGCAGTGGCCGGGAGTGGCCACTGCACTCCAGTCTGGGTGACAGAGTGAGACTCCAACTCAAAAAAAAAAAGAAAGAAAGAAAAATGGCCATTCAAGCTACTTGGATATGATTGGCTTCGTAGTCATACCCCGGTTTGGAGCTGGCCTTTCTGTCAATCATGACAGCATCTGAATATTTGAAAATGAAGGTGGTGCTGTGTGAAAGTTTGGAGATGAGACATTGCTGAAATCTGAGCTTTTGTTCGTCTTCTCTTTGTCCTCTCTGGTGCCCACACATCAGTGGCAGGCCCAGGAGGAATGAAGACTCTCAAAGGAAGAGCTGGAGTGTGTGTGTGTGTGCAGTGTGTCACTCAGGGTTTTCCCAGCGCCTTTTGGGCTCCCAGCCCTCCCCTGAACACTTTCTAGTATGGTCCTCTCTTACACACATCTGTGCCTTTGTCCCTTTCTGCATGCTGCTTTCTCTTTTTTCTTGAGGAGACTCTTACCCCTGCCTCTCAGCTCAGCTCAGAGACAAGAGTGGATAGCAGAGGTAGGTGCTCAGGGCATATTAGCGTTCTTCCTGCATTCCCAGCAGGGAGTAATCCCCCTCCTCTCTGCCGAGAGAATCCTTCCCAGTGCAGGGTACCAGTCATACTCTGGGCACTGGCATCAGACTACACCAAGTTCAAGTTCTAGTTCAGATGTGCTGTGGTTGTGTAGCCCTGGGTAAGTTCTTTGCCATGCTAAGCCTCAAGTTCTTCATCTTTTTTTTTTTGAGTCGGAGTCTCGGTCTATTGCCCAGGCTGGAGTGCAGTGACACACTCATGACCACCGCAGCCTCCACCTGCTGGGCTCAGGCGATGCTTCCACCTCAGGCTTCCAGGTAGTTGGAACTACAGGTGCGTGCTACCATGCCTAGCTAGTTTTATTTTAATTTTTTTTATTGTAGAGACGAGGTCTCACCAAGTTTCCCAGGCTGGTCTCAAACCTCTGGGCTCAGGCAATCCTCTCGCCTCGGCCTCCCAAAGTATTGGGATGACAGGCTTGAGCCACCACGCCTGGACCAAGGAGTTCAAGTCCAGCCTAGGCAACATAGCAAGACCTCGTCTCTACACAAAAAAATTAAAAAATTAACCAGGTGTGGTAGTCTTAGCCAATAGGGGATGATAGGGTGTAGAAGCTGAGCTGGGCTGAGTCAAGGCTACGGTGAGCAATTAAAAATAAAAATAAATAAAATGAGGTTTCACTTACACCTAGCTCATAGCATTGAATAATAGGATCGTGCACGTGAAGGAATTACAGGTTGAGTATCTCTTATCTGAAATCTGATCACAAGTGTTTCAGATTTTTCCAGATTTTGAAATACTTGCATATATATAATGAGATATCTTGAAGATGGGACCCAAGCCTAAATACAAAATTCACTTGTTGCTGTATACCTTGTACACATAGCCAGAAGATAATTTTAGACAATATTTTTAGTGATAGAGTGCATGAAACAAAGTTTGTGTACGTTGCACCGTTAGAAAGCAAAGGTGTTTCTATCTCAGCCACCCGTGTGGACAGTCTATGGTTGTGCAATGTCACCATCATTGCTAATTCGGAATGTATATGTTATTGATGAGCAATCAGTTTTTGACACTTATTCACACATAGGTAATTAATGCCAAAAAAAATGACATGTCATTAATAAAGTGAAAAAATGATGTGTCCAGGGTCACTAAGCAGTACGGTGGCATCACCAGAATACCTGCAACAGGTGTTAGACATCAGCAACAACAGGTAACAGCAGGCTTCAGTCCCCACCTATGATGGTGTGTTTTGATTAAAGAAGGTTGTGTACACTGTACAGTAACCCCCTCGGGGACACAGAATACACTGTTGTTGTGCACCTGTGTTTTGAGCACAGCCCATCACGTGAGGTCAAGTGTGGAAGTTTCCACCTGTGGCATCCTGTCAGCACTCAAAAATTGTTTCTGATTTTGAAGCATTTTGGAATTTGAATTTTCAGATCCATGATGCTCAACCTGTGTTACAGTGACTGGTATGTAGGAAACAGTTGGCAAATGGTAGATATTGATGACTTTGTCTAAGTTGTTAAGATGTCTGTCTTTCTTCTTGAAGGAGAGAGATGGGGTTTTATTCGTCTTTGTATATCACACAGTAAGTGCTCAAGACTTATTTCCCCGGGAGATGAATCAGTGAGTAAGTTTGCAGTGGGGGGTCTGTGAGCCAACAGCCAGAATATTTCAGGACTTTCTGGAAAAGCTTCTTTATTTATTTTTTAAACAATTTTTTTGTAGAGGCGAGGTCTCGCTATATTGCCCAGGTTGATCTAGAACTCCTGGACTCAAGTGATCCTCCCACCTTGGCCTCTCAAAGGGCTGGGATTACAGGCGTGAGTCACTGCGCCTGGCCTGGAAAAACTTCTTACCCCTTCAAGTCCTCTCCCTTTGCTTTCTGGCATCCCTGTCCCCTCCCTTCCCTCCCCAGTAGTTCAGACCCTTGGAGGAAACTGCCAAGGTCGAGTGAGTGTCTTTGGATTTGGCTCATTGATTCATTCAGCATTCATTCAGCAAACACAACCAGGCTCCTCCTGTGTGTCCAGACACAACTTTGTTTCTGAAAGCATGGTTCTACTTCTGTGCCACTGAAAATGAATGGATTTGTGTCTTATGCTGTCATGTGGAGCGCTGAGCCCATGCTTGGTGCATTTCAGTTATGCCTCTTTCTTCCTCTGGGATCTTCTCATTAGATCTTTTCCAGCCAAGAAAAATTCCCTTGAATCATCCAAGGCTATTCACACTATGCTAAAATCTACAAATGAACAGGTGGAGACCCTGAGGTGTTTAGCAGGAAGAGCTACCAGATAATGTTGCATGCAGGGAATAGGACAGTGAGATATGGGTGAAGGAGAAACGGGCCCTGTTAGGTGACTTTCCCTTTACCATAGGAGAGTGCAAGGGTGGACTAAACCCTTTTGTGGACTGTGAACCCCTTTAAGGGATAAACTGTCTGCCGGACTGTCTCTGGGATCCTCTAAAATACTTGATTACACTTTGTGTAATTGTCTGATCTCTGTCTATTGGAAGCTGACATCTGATATTTTCCTAAGTCTGAAGTGCAGAAACACTTCACAGATATATCAGAAAAATCAGAAAGAAAATCTTGACAGTATTTTTCCAGTTATGTGTGTTAAGGATAATTCTACTAAATTAAATTCATTTTGGAGCTATTGTGTTCTTCAGTGATTCATTTCAGATGTGTGGAAAGAGAAGGGTGATTTACCTCGACTTTGACTCATCTCTGGGGGTTAAGAATGTAACTAATGATTAAGGTAATTGTCATCAAAAGTTCTTGGAGATAATGCAAGAATGCCTATAGTTTATTCTTTGTGTTACATTTTAGTGATGTATCTTAAGTAATAAAAAATACAGAAAACAATGAATAATCAGTGCCGGTATTTAAGAAGAGAGGCAAAACAGATTATCTAAGAAATAGTGGTTACATAATACGGTGTGTCACATTTTCCTCAGTAAGGTGAGGGTACACGAGAACCTAAAAGTCTCGTGTGATATGACTCAGTGGGTCCCACCCAAGATAACTTCCTTGAATCATTCAAGGCTATGTACCTGATGCTAAAATTCACACTGTAGCACGCTATGTTATAGCGAATCGGCGTGGAAGTGAAGTTACTTAATCCCAGAGATCAGAAGAATGACAAAAGCGTAGAAGGGAAGGTTGGAAAACCCTTCTCTCTTTGCCCTGCCAAACACAGAGAGTGAAAGTATTTGAAAAGGGAAAAAGGCAGATGAGATTCAGCAAAGAGAGAAGGGGGACTTGAAAGATGAGTCCACTAAAAACCTAATGTTTCCAGTGTGTTCGAGCAAAGTTGGGCCCCAGCTGGTACAGGCGATGCTACGGCAATGTGGTGATAAGCCACAGTACTCTGTTTTGCACACAACTCTACTCACAACACACCACAATTTATTTTTTATAGAAGCTCTCTTGAGATATGATTCACACACCATACTCTTCACCCACTGAAAGTGTGCAATTCCATGATTTTTAGGATATTTGCGGAATTGTGCAACTGTCACCACAATCAATTTTAGAACATGTGCATCACCCCAGAAATAAACCCTCATACCCATTAGCAGTCCTATAATTCATTTTGATTCAAACAGAAAAAGCAACATCCTATATTTATAAACCTAGACTGACAATGCAGTCATTTTGTTTTACGAAAGTAATGTTATAATTGGCGATAAAATAACTATGACTTGTTATAACTCTTACAAGGAAATAGCAACTTGAAAGGTTGAAAGTTAAAAAGAAATTTGGATAATCCAACTTTACTCTTTGTCAACATTTATAAGATTCAACATATTGTGCTATTTCCTTGAGACCAAACTCCATTATATAGTTCAGCCTAAGACATGTGGATTATTGGTTATTACCACTTACTGCCCACTTAATAAGAACGTGCCTTGAAAGTACTTTGTGACCTTTTGTTTAAGTATCACAGTGGATGGTCTCCCTACAATAATTAATTCCCAGAGCTTCTCAAAGAAAAGTCTGTCAATCAGAATGTCAAACAATTAAACCTATATGGTAAAGCACTATAAATCAAAGTCAGATGACAAAGAAAAATGCTATATTTGTAAAAACGGTGTCCGACAAGGGGCTAAATTTCATAATAACCAAAGAATATTTACCAATCAATAAAGAAAGGGAGGAACAACAGAAAATGAGGGATACTAGCAGGCCATTCACAAGAAAGTCCAAATGACGGATTAAATGTATGGGGGGGGAATTCTCAGGTTACTAAGTAGTAAAGAAATATAAAGTAAAACAACAATGAAATCTCATCTTTGCCCAACAGGTAAAGAAAGTGTTGTGAAAGCTTGGAGAAACTCAGCCTTATACAAAGTTGATGAGAATGTGAACAAGGCCAGACAAATACAGTCTGTGAAAATGTTAAAGGCACATCTGTCTTTGATCACTAATCCAGCAACTCTGTCTCTAGAAATTCTGTGCACAACTGTACAAAAGTATATTATAAGGCTTATTGCCGTTTATTTTAATCACAAAAGACTAGAGAGAATACTGTAATAGCCATCAATAGAGGTCTGGCTAAACAAATTATGATATATCTACTTAATGGGATATTATCCTGTTGCTAATAAGAATTAGGTCAACCTCAATGAGCCAGTATTATAAGTTTTCCAATATATTATTGTTAAATGGGAAAAAAAAAATCAAGATATCAGTATTATGTACTGTATTTCATTTTTATACCGGAAAACACATACACAAATATATGTACCAGTATGTATATTTTTGTATGCTTATATATGCCCTGGCCTTTTATGACATGAATAATTGTTATCATTAGTTACTTTTGACATTCTGAACTAAGAGTGAGAGGAATTGGGAGAGAGACCATTTTTGTTTTAGGCTTTTCTATACTATTTGAATGAATTCTAAAAAACATTTTTGGCATTTCATTTTTATTTTTATATATTTTTTGAGTTGGAGTCTGACTCTGTCACCCAGGCTGGAGGGCAGTGGCACACTCCTGGTCACTGTAGCCTCAACCTGCTGGGCACTGGTGATCCTTCCGTCTCAGCCTTCCAAGTAGCCGGAACTACAGGTGAGTGCTACCACACCGTGCTAATTTTTTGAATTATTGTAGAGATGAGGTCTTGCCAAGTTGCCTGGGTGGGTCTCAAACCCGTGGGCTCAGGCAATCCACTTGCCTCGGCCTCCCAAAGAGCTGGGATGACAGGCTGAGCCGCTGAGCCCTGCATTTCAAAAACAACACTTGTATATCATAGAACATTGAGAATGCAAAAAAAAAAAAAGAGAAAAATGTTAAATGCAATTCCTTAACCTAGGAGGAAAAAAAGCACTGCTAAAAGTTGTTCAGAAACATTCTTTTTCTGTTTCATAATTTCCTTTTGTTCTACTCAGAAACATTCCACATCATTAAATATTCTTTTTTGTTTTAAGTAAATATGTCATTGAGTAAATATGTCATTATTAATTGAACGGCTATGATCATCTGCATTCTTCTTCATATTCCTTCATAAATTGGAAGGAAAAGATTTGAGAGAAAGCCATAATCAAGATAGTAAGAGAAGTTTGTAAAAATAAATGTTACAGATGGAGATTGGGCAGTGACTCAGAATCAAAAGCCAAATTCCCCCTTAAAAAATAGTATGTATCACAAAATCTTTTTAAAAAAGATGGTGAATAAATCAGAATTACAGAATGTCTTCTACTATGTTGTTTACAAAATTGACAAAGAGGAATTTAAGTGATCAAAAGACTCCAAGCTGACTTCAAACAAAGAAAGACAAGCATGTCTGGGTCGTACACTTTAAAATGTGGTAGCCAAGGAAAGACAGAAGAGTCTGTCTGGCACACCATGACCTAGCTCCTACCTCCTCATTTTGAGTGATTTATTGCTTCCTTCTTTTAATTTTTACAAAAATAACAAATCCATTATAAGACCTTTTTGATAGATTATTTTTAAATAAAAAGTGAGAAAATATGCATAGAATACTTATTATATTTTGCGTGTAGGAACATAATTTTGTAAGTGGGGCCCAGTAGACCTTACTCGAATCTTACCTTTGTTAAGAGGACATAGTGTTTTCTGTCTTCTCTCTTAGTCTGAGTGATATTTTACTCTTCCCTAAAGTTATGCCAGGGAGGATGAAGAGAATACGATTATTTGTCTATTTTCTAACAACAAGAACATTTATGTTTTTAATTATTTAAATACATCTCTGCTAATATTTTTGGAAAGAAAAAAGTTCTATGTGACATTGAGTGTCTTTGAACTTGGCTAGATACTTTACTCTTTGTTTGAGTAATAAAGGGCCAAATTGTCATAAAATACATGTTCACCTTGCAGTTGGCATGCAGTTGCAATTAATCGGGTAAATATTTGAAGATGATAAGTCTCTCCAGCAAAAGCAAGTTACCAACCAAAGTAATTTTGTGAATTGCTTTGCCAGAGATAATTGCTGTGTGGATTGCAGTAATGACTCATTTGTTGGATGGCTGAGGGCCAGATGCAAATACTCTCATCTGATTTCAGGCGGTGTGGTCACAAGTCAACTCTAATGTCACTCTTCTAATCAGATCCTTTTCATTGAAAGACCGCAATTCCTCCAAAACCCTATATGTTGTCATATTAAATGGCCGCCTTCATATGACTACAATATTTATTAGCCTTGAAATGCCATAACCCAGGGACTTACATAAGTACTGCATGGGGAATTCATTTCAAGCCGCATTTGACCCCTTGTTGTAAAGGTGATCTTCAAACAGGTTTGAGGGAAATAAATCAAGTTTTCAACCCAAAGTCTGCTTTCTCCTAATAAAAAAAGAAAAGAGGCTTTAGATGTTTCCAACCTTTTCTTCTTTTCTTCACTTTGGGATTGAAGATTAATCACATGGACCCCGAGATGTAATTTAATGTCTGTCATTTGGAATAGAAGGAAGAACATATAAATGGCCGATGAAGCGTGTACTCTAAAATTAAACTATACAAGCAAGGATTTTACTAGGCAGTTGATGTGAAAGATACTTCTCATTAAAAGAAAAACCAAGTGACAAGGGAACACAAGAAACAGAATAATAAATATTGCATATTTTGGTAAAAGCGAGGAAAAGAAATCTTACATTTTCAGAGTAAGACACAAAGAATTACTCTCAAGGATTACCACTCTTAAAAAGTCTTTTTTTGGGAAGGCTAAGGTGAGTAGATTGCCTGAGCCTGCAGGTTCGAGACCCGCTTGGGCAACTTGACGAGACCTCATCTCTACAATAAATCAAAAATTAGCCGGGCGTAGTATCACGCACCTGTAGGTCCAGCTACTTGGAAGGCTGAGGCGGAAGGATCGCCGGAGCCCAGCAGGTTGAGGCTGCGGTGGCTGGAAGCATGCCACTGCACTCCAGTCAGGGCAACAGAGTGAGACTCCAACTCAAAAAAAAAGTCTTTTTTGTGCTGCGTGAATGTGAATGGATATAGAAAGAAATTGTTTAGAAATTTGACTCCAGGAGAATGTTGTCATTCATAACTTTACATTGCATATGTATGTGTGAACATACATTTCTCTGGTGGCTTCTTTTTTTTTTTGAAACGGTGTCTTGCTATGTTGCCCAGACTGGTCTCAAACTCCTGGGCTCAAGTGATCCTCCTACCTCAATCTCTCATGTAGCTGGGACTTTGAGAGGCCAGGGTGAGAGGATTACTTGAACCCAGGAGTTTGAGACCAGCCTGGGCAACACAGCAAGACCTCACATCTACAAAAAGATAAAAAATTAGCCAGATATGGTGGCACACACTTGTAGTCCCTGCTACTTGGGAGACTGAGATGGAAGGGTGCCCTGAGCCCAGAAAGTTGAGGTTTCGGTGAGCCACAATTGTGCCACTGCATTCCAGCCTAGGTGACAGAGTGAAACCATGACTCAAAAAAAGGAAAAAGAAAAATAAACCAGAATTACTAAAATTCCCATTCGCTCGTCAGTTTATCTCACACAGTCTCTTCCTCCTTGGAAGTGATCCACTCAAAGCAGAATGAAAGAATGGGTAGAGAGGCTAAGGGTAGACTCCCTTGGGAATGGTCAGCAACCCAGATCCCGCAGCCAGAAATGCAGAGAACAGAACAGTGAGTTGCATACATGACGGCACCTACAAGGGAAGCCCCCAAAACTGGAATTATTTTTTGGAGGGCGGGCCCCTTGCAGTACACTCACAATTTATTTCTCTGGATCAGATGGTCAACCAAAGTTTTTATCTGGAAGCCTGAGAAGGTTGTGTCATGATTTGCGGAAGAAACATGAGTTATGGCAAACAGGTGACTGGTTCTTCCACCGTGACATGCACCTGCCCACACTGTGCTGTGTTCACCAGTTTTTGACCAGAAACGACAGGACAGGACCCCTGTGTTTCACCCTCCCTGTTCACCTGATCTTGCCCTGAGTGACTTTTTTGTTTGTTTGCCCTGGCTGAAAAAATTCCTCAAACGGAAACGTTTTGCCAGTGTGGAAGGGGTGAAATAAAAAAACGGGAGAAGCACTAAGAGGCATCAAAATTGATGAGTTCATAAACTGTTTTGAGCCATGGGAAAAGCATCTCGATAGGTACATTACATCAAATGAAGAGTACTTTAAAGGTGACTGAAGTTTAAACCTGTAAGGATAATTCCACCCTGTACTCAAAGGCCCATCAGAGCTGCTTAACTGTGCAAGGCCAACCTAATACTGAAATAGACGCCGGGGATGCCCATTTCTGCTTAGGTCAGCCATTTTTAAGTGTTCCCCTCACCTTCTTGGCCACCTGTGGCACTTGGACCACATGTAATTTCCCCCAGCTATTTATTAGCATGAGGCATTAGTAACAAGTGTATCACTTACGTGATTGCCAGCTTTAGATAGCTGGATTTATCTGCAGAGACAAACTCATTTTGCCAAAAATACGAGCAACTCAGAACTATTTCCTCTTTCCAGTTGTATTGCAAGCTAAGGTTTAGGGGAGTTGATAGCCATCTTTCTCAGGAGAGAGAGTGGCCAAGCACTGGAGAAGGAATGACCATGAAGAAGTTTAGGCTTTACTAAAGATCTCAGCAAGTGTCACTTCGAGAAATTAGCCTATTGCTTATTTTTAAACCTGTGAGACTTTGTCTCTGAGTTCTTAAAATGTTTTATCCTATTTAATCTTTAAATGAAATAACCTAACTTGTTGTTTTCTTCAGCACAGCGGAAATGTCAGGAAAGCTTCTGACAGACTCTACAAAAGCTGTCCCTAACATGTGGGTGTAGTCTGGTTCATGTACTGAGCTATGATAGAAAGGAAAGCATTTATTTCATCCCTGTTTCCTGAGTTCTCTCATGCTGCTTTCTTCAAAGACTACCCTAGAAAACCCATAGGCATGACTGAATCAGTGGAAACTCATTTGTATGCAGCACTTAATTTCTCTCATGCATCTCCCACCTGGCACCCTTTAGAATGCTCTGAGAAAAGAGGCATTGTTTGTGTGGCACCCATGGGGGACCTCGCTTAGATCCTGTGTTTCTTTAGGGTAGGTGCCTCGGTCATCCTCCAAGAAGTCATTCATTCTAAAGCCTGCTGATACTTAAAGCACTAGCTTACCATCACGGGAAAACATGATTGGCTGCTGTGCTTTTAAGTATCCCCTTGGAAGGAGATGAAAGCTGTCTGAATAATTTGTTCTGTCTTTATTCTCTGGCCACTCTTCCTGATGTCTAAAGGGATCTCTGCTACAATTTTAATTCTCTCCTTTAGGTGTTACTGTTATTTTAGGTCTAGAACACCTTTTCATACTGTCACCATAATAATTATTCATGATGAGAAACAATCACAAGGTATTTTCTAAGTTTTACTTCTTCAGACCATAGAATCATTACTTTTGCATTCTAGAGCCCTGATGATTTTCATTTCTGGATCACAGGGTCGCAAACTGGCAGTCTGAGTTATGTATTGAAAAAATATGAATTTGAGTTGGGCACAGTGGCCTTATAGTCCCAGTACTTTGGTAGACTGACCTGGGAGGATTGCTTGAGGGCCAGAGTTTGAGACCCTGTCTCTACAAAAATAAAATAAATAGCCAGGTGTAGTGGTACATGTTTTTAGTCCCAGCTACTTGGGAGGCTGAGGTGGGAGGATCACTTCAGTCTGGGAGTTTGAGACTGAAGTGAGTTGTGATCGTGCCCCTGTGCTTTGACCTGGATGACAGAGTGAGACTTTGTCTCAAAAGGAAGGAAAGAAGGAAGGACGGAAGGAAGGGAAAGAAAGAGAATTTGAAGGTCTCAGGTAGAGATGCCTGATTCAGTTCCTGATTTTTTGTGTTCTGCTGAATGTATACCTTTGTGCTACTCATCTCTTTCCTGAAACAGCCAAGTTTGCTGTCCTCTGTGATTGTCCGTATTCCTTGAAGATTAAACCTCTTGATTAAATTATATCCCAATAAGCCTTGGCACAGAGCATGATTATATCATTATTCTTCCGTATCACTCATCCTCTTTAAAATAACCAACTTCAGCTTGTCATTTATTACAACATCCCGATTACTTTCTTCCGCACAAGAATCTGAATGTGACTTTCCTCATCTTAGAGTTTTTGGTCTTGGTTTCCCAGTTGAATTTTTTTTTTCCTTGAGATGACAGTGCAGGCTCAGTGATTTTGGTTGGAGAATCATCTTCCGAGTCTTGTCCTGACCTCATTTACCCAAGGGGGGCTTAGATCTGGAGGTTCTTTCTCAGGATAAGACTTGGCTAACTTCTCTCCAAATTTGGGTACCAATCCACAGAGATTCTGGGGAACACACAGTGGTGACCATTAAGAACTCCAGTAGGCACAGCTCACTTCCCAGAACATCTAGTGGAGGGCCTTTGCCTTTCTGGAAGCTTCTTTTATGTATAAACCCCGTCTTCCACCAAAAGCCTGGTTCTTCAGCTTTCACTGGCCTATAATAACCTGAACAATCAGGGCCACTCTACTCTTCTTCACTGTTCCGTGGAATTTTCCTTGAGTGATATTCCCTTTGCTGTCTGGCAAAACAGTTTCCCTAAACCTCCGTGATGATATAAGAAACACCTGGGGTACTTATTAACAATATAAATTCCCAGACCCACTGCATCAGAACATCTGGGAAGGGGACTTGGCAAGTTGGATGTTTAATCATAACCCCAAAGGGATTCTTCTCATCAGGGAAGACTGATTACCATAAAATATTGCTCTCTGAATAAGATGGTTGGCTATGTCCCTTATGTACTGTTTTCTAGAGTTACTAACTTGTGCATACTACCACCTGCAGCTCTGTTTCTCGAATTATTCCTTCAACACCAGAGTCCTAATCAGTTTGTTCAAGATCCAGATGCCAGCCAGGTTCGGTGGCTCAGCCTGTCATCCCAGCACTTTGGGAGGCCGAGGTAAGTGGATTGCCTGAGCCTACGGGTTTGAGACCCATCTGGGCAACTTGGCGAGACCTCGTCTCTACAATAAATCAAAAATTAGCCAGGCATGGTAG
>NW_007248697.1:966479-968826 GCF_000164805.1 Carlito syrichta
GTAGTGCACACCTGTAGTTCCGGCTACTTGGAAGGCTGAGGCGGAAGGATCATTGGAGCCCAGCAGGTCGAGGCTGTGATGGCTGGGAGTGGCCACTACACTCCATTCGGGGTGACAGAGTGAGACTCCAACTCAAAAAAAAACCCCGAATGCGTGGCCTGTGGGATTGGAATTCTCTGTAGACAAAACCCAGGAATCTGGTATTTTTTTTCACATTTCCACAGATAATTATTATTATTATTATTATTATTATTTTGAGTCGTGGTCTCACTCTGTCACCCAGGCTGGAATGCAGTGGCATGATCATGGCTAACCACAGCCTCAACCTCCTGGGATCAGACAATCCTCCCACCTCAGCCTCCCAAGTAGCTGGGACTACAGGCATGCACCACCACATCCAGCTATTTGGATTCTTAGACTCACTAATATTTGAGAACCACTGATTGAAGGGCTTCTCTCCACCATTCTAGAGTGGATCATCTCATGTTTTAATGTGAATATGAATCATCAGAGATACTGGTAAAATGCAGATTCTGATTCAGAAGATCTTGAACGGGGCCTAGATTCTACAAGTGCCCAGGTGATGCTGTGGCCACTGGTCCATGGACCACAGAAACAGTAAGATGCTAGAGAACCTCCCTAGCCCAGATGACCCAAGCTGTTGGGCAGCACAAAGCCTGTGACTTTGTTTTCTGCTTTTTTGTTTGTTTCAATCAGGGTCTCACTCTGTTGCCCTGGCTGAAATGCAGTGGCATGATCATGGCTCACCGCAGCCTTGACCTCCTGGACTCAGTTGATACCCCTGCCTCAGCCTCCTGAGTAGCTTAGATTAGTAGTGTGCACCATCACACCCAACTTTCTTAAAATTTTTATTTATGATTTTTTTTTTTTTGTAGAGATGAGGTCTCGCTATGTTACCACGGCTGGTCTCAAACTGCTAGGCGCAAGAAATCCTCTCGCCTCAACCTCCCTAAGTGGGACTACAAACACACACCACCACACCCAACTTTAAAATAATTTTTTTTCTGTAGAGACAAGGTCTCACTATGTTACCAGGCTGCTCTTGAACTCCTGGCCTCAAGCAATCCTCTCACTTCAGCCTCCCAAAATGCTGGGATTACAGGCATGAGCCACCACGCCTGACCTGCAACTTTGTTTTAATGGAAAAAGAGTGGACCCCATTTTTGTTTTTGTTTTTAGTTGGAGTCTTACTCTTTGTTGCCCAGGCTGGAGTGGACCTGCTGGGCTTAGGTATTCCTTTCGCCTCAGCCTTCCAAGTAGCTGGAACTACAGACGCACGTCACCACACCCGGCTAATTTTTTGTGATTTATTGTAGAGACGAGGTCTCACCAAGTTGCCCAGGCTGGTCTCGAACCCCCAGGCTCAGGCAATTCTCTCGCCTCGGCCTCCCAAAGTGCTGGGATGACAGGCTGAGTCACCACACCCGGCCGACCCCATTGTTAACCAAGCTAGACTAGTCCTAATCTCTCATTCAGTGGGAACAGAATAACTCAAAACAATACTTTACCTCTCACGAATGACACACCTGAACTTGCCGACTATCATTGCTGTGTGTGTCCCAGAAACTCCAAACATTTTGCCTCTCCTAGGGAGCCCCTCCAGACCTCCTAGCCCCCAACCCACTCAAGCCTGTGCTAGACACCTGAGCTTTGTGACCATCAGGCCAAAGATGCACATCCATCTGCATGAGTGGAATAAAGTCAGGCGTAAAAAAGCCTTACCCAAGAAGAGAGCTATCACATTCTCTTTCAGTTCACACTTTTAAGCTCTTTTTTGTTATTGGTGCTGGTGGTGTTTCTTTTGTTTCCTTTTTTCTAGAAGGAATTCTTACTCATTTTCGAGCTCTTGGTTCCTGAGTAATTTATCTAGTTCTTATCTATCTTTCAGATACTTCCCATCTCATAGCTAATGAAAACCAGGTGGTCACAAGTTGTCAATAAACATGAACTCTTGTTCTTCTTCCAAAGTCTGTTTTCAGCTGGGATTCAGGTTGATAGCTTTTGCTTTTGCAAATTTGGGTTGAGATGGAATCTGAAGTAGGATGGATATTTGCTGCTTTTTAAAGATTGATCTCTCTTACCAATGTCTCTCCTCGTACTTTTGGTTTAGTTCTTTTTTCCTCCCCAAATGCCACATTGCATAATTACGTCAAACCCTGGACCTCTAAATTTCCCTCAGGAATTTTCTTATCCATACACCAAGAATGGCAAAAGCTGTCTGATGTGGTAGCACGTGCTTGTAGTTCCAGCTACTTGGAAGGCTGAAGTGGAAGGATCACCAGAGCCCAGCAGGTCGAGGCTGGGGTGGCCGGGAGTGGCCACTGCA
>NW_007248697.1:968846-1025270 GCF_000164805.1 Carlito syrichta
AAAAAAAAAAAAAAAAAAAGCTATCTGACCTGTGGACAACACCATTGGGGTCACTTGGATTATTTATTTATTATTATTATTATTATTATTATTATTATTATTTTTGAGTCAGAGTCTCACTGTGTTGCCCAGGCTGGGGTGCAGTGGCAAACTCACGGCCACCCCAGCGTCAACCTGCTGGGCTCTGGCGATCCTTCCACCTCAGCCTTCCAAGTCACTGGAACTACAGGTGCGCGCTACCATGCCTGGCTAATTTTTTTGTTTTATTGTAGAGACGAGGTCTCGCCAAGTTGCCCAGGCTGGTCTCAAACCCCCAGGCTCAGGCAATCCACTCGTCTCAGCCTCCCAAAGCGCTGGGATTACAGACTGAGCCACCGAGCCCAGCCTATTATTATTAATGCCCCAAGTCTCACTCCAGTGCTTCTAATGCACTGGGTCTAAGGAAGGGCAAGAAATCTGTTGGGGTATCCTTCCTTCCTTCCTTGTCGGAATTTTATTCTGTCACCCAGACTGGGGTGCAATGGCACACTCACAGCCATTCAGGGGATCCTTCCACCTCAACCTTCCAAGTGGCTGGAACTACAGGCACACGCCACAGCACTCGGCTTTTTTTAAAAAAATTATTGTAGAGACGTGGTCTCACCAAGTTGTCCAGGCTGATCTCCAACCCCTGAGCTCAGGCAATCCCTCTCGTCTCCACCTCCTAAAGTACTGGGATTACACACATAAGATACTGTGCCTGGCAGAAATCAGCATTTTTTTTTTTTTGAGTTGGAGTCTCACTCTGTCACCCAGGCTGAAGGGCAGTGGCATGTTCCCAGCCACCGCAGCCTTGACCTGCTGGGCTCAGGCAATCCTTCCGCCTCAGCCTTCCAAGTAGCGGAACTACAGGCACGCACCACCATGCTCAGCTGATTTTTTAAATTTATTGTAGAGATGAGGTCTTGCCAAGTTGCTCAAGTTGGTCTTGAACCTGTGGGCTCAGACAGTCCTCTCACCCCAGCTTCCCAAAGTGCTGGGATTATAGGCATGAGCCAATGTGCCCGGCCTCAGCATTTTTAAAGAGCTAGAAGTCTGGCCTTTTATCTTGCAGGAAGAACATAGGCCTTCTGGTATCTCTTGGTGTCTCCCACACTTTGGCACGTGAATTTACTGCAACCATGCAGGCCCCTCAGCTGAACTCACCAGCACACCAACGAAGAGCATGTGAGTGGCATTGCTGTGCCCTTCCCCATGCAGTCCGTCCTCAAGCTTTGTGGACTCTGTCTCCTCATCATATCCCAAGTCATTTTCTTCTGTCCATTTCCATCCTGCAGCCTAGGCCACGCCACCATCCTTTCACACCTAGATGAGCTCCTTCAAAATCTCTCCTCTGCATCAGCCAGAGTGAGATTTCAGACTCATGGATCAGATCACATCACTGCTGTCCCAGCCCATGTGTGTTGGTGTAAGGGAAGAGCTGAGATGAAGTAACTTATAAAGGAAAGGGGTTTGTTTGGCTTGAGTGCTGCAGGCTGACCTAGAAGCGTGGCGGCGTCTGCCTCTTGTGAGGGCCTCAAGCTACTTCCTCTCACGGCAGAAGGGGAAGGGGAGCTGGTGTATGTGAAGATCACGTGGAGACAGGAGGCGAGGGCGGGGGGAGATTTCCAGGCTCGTTTTAATTGGGGAACTTTGTCCTAAGTGAACTAACTCAGGATCAGAGACACAAACACCACGTGTTCTCACTTGTAAGTGGGCGCTAAACTCAGTATCTGCGATGGCATAATGGACACCGGAGACTCAGAAGGGGGATGGAGGAACAGAAAATCATCTATCGGGTACCACGTGCACAGGTCGGGGTGGTGGGTACACTTAAAAGCCCAGACTCCTTCACCACTATACAAATGTAACCAAAAATGATTGTACTCCCTAAAGCTATTGAAATAAAGGGGGAGAAAGACATCTCTTTGCGGGGGATTCTCATGGGAACTGATAGAGCAAAAACTTACTCATTATCACCAGGACGGCACTAAGTCACTCAAGAGGGACCCGTCCCTATGAACCACACATTTTCCATCAGGCCACAACCCCAGCACTGGGGATCAGATTTCAGTATGAGGTTTGGAGGGTCAAATATCCAAGCTTCTTAAGCTCCTCCTGTAGCTTTTCATCTTACTCAGAGTAAAATCCAAGCCCCTTCCTCTGTCTTTTCAAGCGTGACTTGACCAGGCTTTCCTCTCTTCCTGCCCATCTACCCATGACTAGGCCTTTTCCTGTGTTCAGAGTTCCTCTTCAGTGTCTTCTCCTCCAAGAGACCTTCTCTGGCCACCAACATAGAGAAACTACTTGCTTAGGCACTCACTGTCACATCATCCTTTTAATTTTTGGCAGAGCACTTATAAAATCAGCTCTTGCTTTTGTCTGTTTAAGGTCTGTTTCCTCCACTGGAGGATAAATTGCATGAGAGCAGGTACCCTGTTGACTGACTTACCAAGGTACCTGGCACCTAAAACAATGGAGACTCAGTATATATTTGCAAAACGAATAAACATAAGTTGAGCAGAAGTTACCAAGGTGAGGTGGTGGTAGGGAGGAATTGTTCATTGTATAAGGAAATTAATATACCAATGCGCAGAGACAGGAAGATACATAGTGCATTTAAGAAATGAAAGAAAGACAGAAGAGCTGAAATAGCTAGGGGCCCTCTGCTAAGCGTATCTCCAAAGAGAAACAAGAAATCAGAGAATAGTTCCAAGCAGTGGAGAAACCACAGATGTCCTGGCAACATTTCTCAAGAACGGATTATATCAAAGTTATGTTATTGTAGTAGCTTACATAGTAGCCACTGAAAGGTATCAATTTATAAATGTTACCTTATTCGGAAAAAGGGTCTTTGCAGATATAACTAAGAATCTCATTACCTTGAATTATCCGGATGGGTTTTAAATGCTATCATGCACATCTACATAAGAAAGAGGTAAAGGAAGTCCAGGCGCAGTGGCTCACGTCTGTAATCCCAGCACTTTGGGAGGCCAAGGCGGAAGGATTACTGGAGCCCAGGAGTTCAAGACCAAACTATGCAACATAGGGAGACCTCGTCTCTACAAAAAAATAAATTAAATTAGCCAGGTGTGGTGGTGCGCTCCTGTAGTTCCAGCTATTCGAGAGGCTAAGGTGGAAGGGATTGCTTGAGCCTAAGAGGTCGAGATTTGTGGAGCCATGATCATGCCACTGCACTCCAGCCTTGGCAACAGAGTGAGACCCTGACTCGTGAAGGAAGGAGGGAAGGAGGGAGGGAGACAGAAGATACACAAACACACTGAAAAGAAGTTCGTGTAAAGATGGAGACAGAGATTTGAATGATGCAGCTACAAGCCAAGGAATGCCTGGAGTCACCAGAAACCAAAACAAACAAGGAATGGATTCTTCTCTAGAGAAGAAGCTTTGGAACCATTGCAGAGCTGCCGACACTTTGATTTCAGGCTTCTGGCCTCTGCAACTGTGAGCAAATACATTTCGGTCACATTAAGCCACCTAGTTTGTTGTAATTTGTCATGGTTGCCACAAGCAACTACCTTGGGAGAAAAGGTAAGAAAAGCAGAAATTCAGATGATGTGTACACGTAGGCCCAGAGTAAGTGAGAGGTTGGGGCTGTTCACATTGCATTTCTGCCATCGGCCTTCTTTGCCTTGTGGGCTGTTGTCATAATTCTAGAAGAGGAAGGGAAGCAAACCTGTTTCACACAAGATGCCCCTCGACTCAAGATAGCTACTTCGTATTATGGTCGGTGGCAGAAATGGTGTGTATCCCAGTGCTAGAGGACCAGCTGCGAGAGAGAGGGCATGCCAGTCTCTAAGGTGGCCAAGGAATAAATGTGGCCCCAAGGAATCTGAGAGATGAGTAGCTGGGAAAGAGATACTTGCTGCACTGTAAACGCCAAGTGCTCCATTCACAGCTGAGGGAGAGCCATGTGTGCTGTGGAAATAAATGAAGACCCACAAAATGAGAACAAGCTAAGGCTGTTTATTCAGAGCCTGCTATAGCAGAGTCAGCTACCATCGTCTGCGTTTGGCGGAGACTCAAAGGCAGGCAGAGGAGTGGGAGAGCTTCAAAGCAGAAGAAAAGGAAGACTTTCAGGGAGCATTGATGGAAGCCGTTAGTGTGGGGAAGCTGTGGGCAAGCCCACCAGAAGTGGGGAACCCTATGGGTTTGGCTAGAGGTACAGACTCGGCTTTCTCTGGTTGGGCCTAAGTTAGAACCGGGAACAAAAATTAGAGAAGCAGTCAGTCAGAAATTAGGTAATCAAGTCTTGGCCATCTGGGACTGAGTGTTACAGAGGTCTGACTTGCTGGGTTGTTACTAGAGACAGAAGTCTGGTTAGTTACAATTCTGATTTACAGTATGCTGCCTTCACAGCTGGTTATCATAGAAAGGGATTGGTTTCCCAGGTGAATTGCTCCAGGTTGTGGGTCAGAGTTCTGTTTTTTTGTATGACCTTGTCATTTATATGACCAGGCCGCTGTCCATCTGTCTATTCAAGGTGATCAGACTTCAGTGGAAACTAACAAGGCACTGCACTTGGGATGGAAACACAGAACATACAACATGTTGGGAGGAAAGGCCCTTGGCACCTCTGATTTGTTCAGGCCTCTCACCGAACATGCACAAGTTTTTTGTGAGAGGAAGCTCAGAGCCAGCCAAGGTGGGGCTTCTCAATTTTAGTAACTGCTTTGCTTTCCAAGGATGAAGAAGACTGTTGATGAAGCTGCATTGGCCAATGAGGAGGCAGCATACCCTGAGCAAACAGCCAAAGACAAGGCAAAGGAAAAAACAACTGAGGACAAAGACTGAAGAAAAGGCAGAAGGAAAAAAAAAAGAATGCCCTCTGAGACAAGTTTTACTGCGGTTGAAGTTGGGTTTTTATGGGGAAAGCAAACATACCAACTATACTTATATTTCAGATTCAGAAAGACAAGACTCTGACTTCAAATAAGCTAAAGGGTGCACGATTGTGTTGTTTTTGGGCAGTGATGCCATGCTTCAAGACTAAGGTTGCAAATCCCTGTGTCTCAATAAGGTGTCAACTGAAGAATATGCATAAATTTGGAAATGAGAGCATTATTTCTCACAAAGTGCTGCAGCATGCAGGGTGGCTCTTCTGACAGGCTGGGAAGTGTATAGCCTCTGGCCAGATGCTGAAAACTGCACTTCCAGGGAAATTTAAAGGGAACAGGAATTTTAACTATATGAGGTGGCCTAGTATACATATTTATATATTCAATGGGTTATAGGAGGAGCAATGAATATTCATGAAGAGATTCAGGCATGTGTAGAAGGGGAACAAAAATACAACACACATCCCATGTTTATTTTGGGGTGGACATTTAACATTTAACTGTTTTATAGTTAGACCCTAAACATCAAAGGTGAAGCAGAGGACACAAAGGCTCTCTGTGTGCATCCTCTGTAGACTGGCCAGAACCATTCCTTGGTTGGTGGTCTCTCTTGAGGAAGGAATGCTAGGCAGTTGTTGTGTCCAAAGTGGAAAAGGGGGGAGCTGTATCGGGTGGTTGATTGATACCAGCAGTGCAGCCAGTCTTTCAAAGGGCTGGTTTCTGTTTTACCCTTAGGAAAGAACGCCTAAGTGTGGTTAGCGAGGGAGAGAAGATAGCAAGGTGTGTTTGACCCTCTGTTGGGTCATGGCCAGGAACTCAGTTTCTAAGGTTTCTCTGGAGTCCCGTTGACCAAGAGTGGGTCCATGCATTCAGTTGGGGGGCATGGGATTTTATTTTTGTTTCTCAAAGATAAGAACAATAGCTCCCACGTGGGTACTTGCACTCAACTAAAAAGCCTTGGGGATCTCTATTTTGCGGTTGGTCCAAAAGGGTCACTGCAGAGATCAGGTGGTACCCAGAAGGGAACAGACTTAACTTAGAATGAAGCCTGATTGTGACCATAATCATGGCCCTTCTGCAATACTTGGGTTTGCACAGGGCTGTGTAGAAGGTTTTTTTTCTAACTTGTGCCTCCATGACCGTCTCCAAACTCTCAACTAAGAAACCACCAGCATTTCAAGGCTCCATGTTCCCATGTTCTCAGAGATGGTAAAGCAATGGGTGTTGATCTAATTTTAACAGACTACTGGAAGATCTTCAGTATTGCCCATCACATCACCTATACTTCAGTGGATGCATCAAAACACCAAACTACCAATTCACGTTGGCTGAACCTGCAGAAATAATTTGTGAAATACATGTTTAACAGACTTTGGCAGGTGGTTGGTAATGGCTTCCTTAACACAGCCAAGAAAGAATTTAAAAGTTAATTGAGGGCCCCATCAGGAAGCATTGCCTAATAAAGGGATTGGCCATGGCAATGTGTGGAGACCTTTTTGGTCACATAACTAGGGAAAGGGGAGACTGGGGTCTAATATGTAGAGGACAAGGGTAAAACTGACACTGAATGGTGCAATTGACATGTGGGAAGAGGAAAAGAACAGCGTGAATTTCAGGAAATGAAGGTAGAACAAGGCACAAGGCAGCTTTCATCCCCTTTTTTCTCCCTTCCCCTGCGGGCTGAAATTCAGACATGCCAAGATGCGGGGACCATGTGGATAGAACTCTCAGGATGACAGAAACTAAGACAGTAGGAACCTGGATTACCAGACAATTTCTTGGAGCAAGACCACCTCCCCCCTCAGGATCCCTGCATACCTCTGGACTGTTCCATAGGAAAGAATGAGCTTTTCTCTCGTTGGACTGTTGGGGAAAAGGAAGGTTTTGCAAAGGGGACTCACTCGTGCTACCCAAACAGTAGATCTGAGTGGTGACTCTTGAGGTGTTAACGCAGAAAATCCCAGCACCATAAAGCCTTCTGCAGATGTTACATAAGGTTTCCACTCTTCAGCCAGTGCCTCCAGAGCCCCGCGCAGGTGCAGGAACACGTGGGTGCCATTTGGAGCGCGTAGCTGGGTGTTCTAAAAGTTGCGGTGGGCCAGTCGAGGTGCTGGTGTAGACATACGTACCCCTATTTTTAGAAGGTACTTTAAAAACCTCCGTTTCTGGGACTTTACTCTCCAGCTTAGCCACGCCAGCTGACGCCTTTGCCACCGGCCCAGTCTGCTCCATGCAGAAAAGCTGTGTTTTAGAGTGTTTCGATCTAGGTTGCTTTTAACCCAGACAGGCTGCATATGGAGTTTGGGGAAGTGCACTTGCTCCAAACCCACAGGCGGTAGGATGGGAGTCTTATTGTGATGTCAGGGTTCACTCAGAAAGCAGGTAGAGTAGAAACAGAGGACCGGCCTCAGTGGTTCCTGGCAGGTGGGGGGGAATGCAGATTGACCCTTCCTGCAAGGAGCCCATATACAGATTTTCCTAGCATGCTCCTGTGAAGTGTGAAAGTGATTATATCTCTATAGGAAATCAACTTTTGTTGTCATTTCAACCAGGAAGGCTCTGCTCAGCTCACCCACACAGACAAGCTGGAGACTAATTGAGGATGGTGGATGCTTCAGAAACCTTGAGGCAGAAGGTGGTGAAATCCCCCAGGCACTGAAGGTGCCCAAGGGGAAGCTGGACAACCACTTATGGAGATGGGAGGAGGGAAAATTCCTGAGTTGAGGAGAGAGTTGACTCGGTAACCTTGACATTCTAGGAGGGTGCCTTCCAGTGGGGGTGATATGAACTTGTAAGAGCAACTTATTGGAGAATTGGAGAATTGGAGAATCGGAATGGCAAGTTCTCTCTTTTTGTCTTTGAGCTTGTGCCATTTTTATAAAAAGTCTCTAGAACTGAATGTGCTTCCTCTTTTGCATATAGCGACAGAGAAGAATATTGTTCCATTTGGAGGGTTTGTACCTTTGCCAAATTAAGATGAAGTTTGTCATATAATCAGGAGAAGGTAGAAAACACAAAGTATCCACTGCTCATGATGGAGTCTTCTAGATGAACGTGTCCATTTCCATAACAGTTCTGGACAACTTAATTGAGAGTCTAGACAATATATTGAGTGGTCTTGGCCTGAGAGTGCTGTTATTCTGGTGGTTTAAAAACAGAGATTCAGGGAGTGAAAACATTCTTGTTTCAAGGGTATTCCCTAGCCAGTGTGCAGCATGTCACCAGTACTGTCTAGACACTCAAGGTCCTTCACCTTTACCTCATTCGAGATTCTCCAAAAGGAACACGTGGGCCCCCTTTGAATACACAGACACCGTGTGAGCTCAGGTGAGCTGTTGGTGCTTGCCGTGGCATTCTATACCCATTTCTATTCTTCGGCACCTTCTATCACACTTCAGCCCACCTAGCAACTGTTTCTGAGTTGGGGGAGGATCTGCCTAAAGTTCTCATGCCACCAGGAATGTGGCCAAAGAATATATGCCGCCTCCTCCCTTCCACGTCCCCATCTGGGTTGTCTCTCTAAATCTGTCCATCAAAAGAATGCCTATTTCTTGAGTTCAGGTCCTGGGTGAAGGTGAGCCCCATCTTAACTTCTGTCTTAGCAAATCCTCAGAATATCTGGAAAGTGATACTTTTCACCCCAAATAATGATGAATGTAGGGACCCAAGCAGAGATTTAAGCAAATCTTGCTGGCTTGCAATGGGAGGTTCAGTCTCCAGAGAACCAGTTCATGTGTTTGCCCTGATTTTCTGGACTCGGGGTAGGTTGCTGTCTTTAGCAGCAAGAGAAATGGCTATCTGGCAGCTTCCTTCAGATAGCTGACCTATGGTCCTTCAGTGTCATCTTTCTTAAGGAGCATCTGTCTGTGTCACTCAGCATCCCACAGCCAGAGGAAATATGGCCTTCTTAGATAATTGATCAGTGAAATGTTGGGGTGCCAAGAAGTATCAGGATGAAGTGACTGCCCCCAAAGGCACATGCCCCCATGTAAAAGGGGGAAGTGGGGGGTGTCAGTTTCTTTTCGCCCCAGGCTGTGGAAATGTCCTTTACGTGAACGAAAAGCAATCCTCGCCATTTAAGTCATATCGTTCACGTTTCACAATTGTGGTTTTAAGCTGACAAAGATTTTGGCACTCTCTCTAAAGTCATTCAGTATTTATTCTTCTTCACTGCATTTTTACTGTTATAAAATCAATTAAAACACTTAAAATCTAAACTTTAATTGAACAGACGGCTGGAGTTTTTTATATTTATTTTTTTCTGATGTATGGCTTGGCTCTGCGATATTCTTCAACTGAGTTTATTTTGACCCTAGGAATAAAAAGTAGTTACTATACATTATTTTTTGCTTCTGTTTCTGTTTTTCAACCCAAGCCTTTCAGAATTCTTCTCATCCCCAATATGACTCATGAGGCTTCACTATTATTCTAAAGGCACATGGTAGAAGATCTGTAATATTTGTAATGATCTTTCAGATTCCGAGTTCCTCTAAGCAACCAATTCATTTTAACTCCACTTCTGAAAGAGTTCATTTTATTTCTTTTTAAAAATACAGTCAATATCTTTAGAGGAAGATAGCTTTTGTATTTTGAATTTTTAATTTAATGTTGATATAGACCTAGTTGTTTGCAGTCCTTCCCCTGGTCCACCATCACCACTTGTCTGCCCCTGACCGTGGGCACTGATTGACATTTACTAGGCTTTATTTACAATGGAACAGCTTACTTAGACCACAGCATCACATACTGGGGTGGTGAAGAAGCCACCAGCCCAAGAGACTTGGGTTCTGATGCAAGTCATTGAATCTCTCTGACACTCAGTTTCCTCATCTGTAAAATGAGAGATTGGATTCGTTCAGTAAATATTAAGGATTCATACAAGTCTGACAGGATCAGTAGCAATTTGGACCAATATTTATTGAGCACCTACTGTGTGCTTTTTAAGATGCCAGGAACTAATTAGTATCTAATGGCATATAGGGGTGGGGAGGCAAAGTAACAAATGCGTAATTTGGATGGATTAAGAATATAGCGAGAACTTGGTTCAAGAGAAGCGAGAGAAGCTTTGGAAGCTTGTCAAGAGCCCACAAATTCTTTTCAATACTTCAAAAATCTACGGAAGTGCCTACATTTACTCTGATAAGACTGAGCTGCCTAACAGCAATACCTATGTCTTTCTGGGAGCTGGAAAAATGTCAACTTGGTGTGGTGACATGGGTTCTATTAGGGTGATCCAGAGTCCCAGTTGGTTGGTCAGAACCATCGCCAGCAATTCTGGTACCTGTGCCAAATGTCATGTCACAAACCCTAGAGTTAGTTTTTTAATTCATGTTGTGGCTCACAGATGGGTGTTATTAGCAGCGCTCACCATCTGGTAGCTTTCTATTTCAACTATTCATTCCTGCTAACTAGATGCTGATCTTTTAAAATTATTGTTTTAAATTTATGTGACCTCTCAATGTTCCTGGCCTGGGACAAAAAGTTCTGGTCATCTGCCCTTGTGATACTCTTGATTTTAATCTAAAGTGAGGAAATGGAATGTCACTTAAGAGCAACTTGTTGCCTAAACCAGCATTTTCCCCACATGAAGTCCAAGAAACAAAAATCAGCAAAAAGAGGCCTCATGGGTGGAAAGACTCTGCACCACTACCAGAGGGTCAAGTTTTGAGTTCCCAAACTTTGTATTTCTCTCTCTTGTGTCTGTAGCTCTCAGCGCCTGGCACACAGTGGGCACCTGATAAAAATGTATTTGGAACCATGCCAATGGGCCAGCCACATTATGGTGTTCCACTTTGGTTGCTAGCGTGCTTCCAGAAGGCTAGGCGGATGCCAAAAGCTAGGACACACTCCAGGATGTGTTGTCAGTTGTGTGGAGAGCGCCTTGAGCTAATTTGAGATCTTCTTCACACGTTCTAAAGCTCTGTTTTGTGAATTAAAATCTCCACAGACAAATCCTCAGCCTTTATCCTCCCATGTGAATGGTCCTGATGTTTCTCATCATGTCTTCTGATTTTTTTTTTTTTTTTGAGTTGGAGTCTCACTCTGTCGCCCAGACTGGAGTGCAGTGACCGCTCCAGGCCACTGCAGCCTCGACCTGCTGGGCTCCAGTGATCCTTCCACCTCAGCCTTCTGAGTAGCCGGAACTACAGGCGCGCGCTACCACGCGTGGCTAATTTTTTGATTTATTGTAGAGATGAGGTCTCGCTGCCCAGGTGGGTCTCGAACCCGCGGGCTCAGGCAATCCACTCACCTCAGCCTCCCAAAGGCACGGGATTACAGACTGAGCCACCGAGCCCGGCCTCTGATGTTATTAATGTTGTTTCTTGGTTATTCCTATCTTTGGGTTTTTGTGGATATGGCCATATCCGTAGAATTTTTTTTCTTTTTTTTTTTAAGATGGAAATCTCTCGCAGGGCCACCAGAACACACACAGAAGGGCCAACAGTGACTCAGATAACCACTGGGGAAGACAGGGCAGGGTTCTGTAATGCCCTGATTCATTTCTCTCTACTTTAGGCTATGAAGACATGCAGAGGAAGCCACAAATACTAATATCTCAGAATTCCTCTTTCTTCCTCCTCCTCCTCTTCCTCGTGTTATTATTATTAATCCTCTGTCTTCCTTTGCCCTAGTTAAGTTCATGAGGCCCTCCAGGAGACACTCTTCTTATGTCTTATCTCCTATTTCTAGTCTTGTAACATTTATATTTCATTGTCACTCATGTTGCTTTCTTACTAAACAATATAAACTACTTTGTTGGTTTCAATGTTAGGAAGAAATGTATATATAAAGCCATTCAGGCCTGAGCCCGTGGTTTCAAGACCTGCCTGGGCAACTTTGTGAGACCTCATCTCTACAATAACTCCAAATTAGCCAGGCGTGGTAGCATGTGCCTGTAGTTCTGGCTTCTTGGAAAGCTGAGGTGGAAGGATCACCAGAGCCCAGCAGGTCGAGGCTGCGATAGCCGGGAGTGGCCACTGCACTCCAGTCTGGGTGACAGAGTGAGACTCCAACTCCAAAAAATAAAAAATAAAATAAAAATAAAGCCATTCAGAATTTATAGGAGGGAGAAACATGTTTAGAACTTAGAAAATTGGGCATTGCATGGCTAGGGAAGGCAAATTTTGAAATAAAAGGCCTCGGACTTAGATCAGAATTATTATGAGTTATTTGTTACTAAGGAATAAAATGGTTTTAAAATGTATAACAGAAAAGTTAAAGTAGTTTAATTTTAAACTATACACTTAAGAACACCACATTTAAAAGGTTAATATATTTCAGCAACTACCATTAAAGATATTTATGACTTAATGACTAAGGGATAAATTTTAATATAGAATTTGTTCTTACAAGTCAATAAGAAAAAGAAAATCTCAATTGCAAATGGGCAAAGGACAGAAATAAGTAATTGTAAAAGGAGAAATACAAATAACTACTATGCATGTGGAAAGGATTGTACAAACTTACTGGAAATCAGACCAAATTTCAAGCAATGAAGTCCAATATTTGTTTAGAAATTAGCAAGTTTGGGCAGCGAGACCTCATCTCTACAATAAATCAAAAAATCAGCCGGGCCTGGTAGCACATGCCTGTAATTCCGGTTACTTCGAAGGCTGACGTGGAAGGATTGCCAGAGCCCAGCAGGTTGAGGCTGCGGTGGCCGGGAGCAGCCACTGCACTCCAGTCTGGGCGACAGAGTGAGACTCCAACTCAAAAAAAAAAAAAAAGAAATTAGCAAGTTTTTGAAAATACAGTGTGTAACCTCAGTGAGGAATCAGGCAAATGATCACTTGCAGTCATCGAGGGTACTATGTAGGTCAGACTTTCTGGAGGGCAACTTATTAAGAGCTTTAAAAAAGTGTTTTTCAGCCAAGGCTATGGTGAGCTGTGATCCTGCCACTGTACTCCAGCCCGGGACAGAGTGAGATCCTGACTAAATAAATAAGTTAATTTATTTATTTATAAACACACGAGTTAATAAATAAGTGCTTTTCTCCCAACCCGTCAAACCCACTTCATTCAGCAAAATGTTTTTTAGCTTAAAAGTTTTAAGTTTTATTTGAAAAACATAAGGAAGAAACAGGACTGTAAGGAATATTCCAACAGGGAATGATGGGATAAATTATGACACAAACATATTATAAAATATAATGCAGGTCTTAGAAGAATGATTTTGATTGACATTTATTGACCAAGAAAGATGACCATAAGGTATAAGTCAGAAAAAAGGTACAAAATATGTCAATGGCTTGCCATTTTTATAAAAAGCTATTGATGTATGTATGTGTTTATTTAAGTTTAGAAAAACTATGGTAGGAGATACACACTATTAAATATGGTAGTGATATTAGGTGGAGAGAGCGAGACAATTGCTATTTTTTCTTTAATTTTTGAATTTATAGTTTTTTTTTAAAAAGAAGAAATTCAGTAAATATTTTTGAGCACCTACAACATACCCTTTATTTCTGGCTACTGGAAACTAAATTTTGAGTGCCAGGGACAAAATCTGTCCTAAAGGAAAATTGAATAACTACATCTTCATTAGGAAGGTTGATTTTGAATAATTATTTATAATAATGAGATACTGAAAGCAGTTTCATTTCCAATGGTCAGAATTTAGTTAGGTGAATTGTGGTTAGATAATAGAGTGAAAATGTTCACAAGAGATGGTAATGTGAAGAGGGCTGCTAACATCAATATGTAAACACTAATTCCACTGGTGTTAAAATATATAAATGAGTAGAAAAAAATTATAGAAGTGTGTATACATCCTCCCAAAAAAAAAGGATCACTCCATTATGTGTTCTTTGGGGTGGTTTTTTTGTTTTGTTTGTTTGTTTGTTTTGAGTTACAGTCTCACTCTGTTGCCCAGACTGGAGTGCAGTGGCCGCTCCCGGCCACTGCATCCTCAACCTGCTGGGCTCCGGCGTTCCTTCTGCCTCAACCTTCCGAGTAGCCAGAATTACAGGTGCGTGCTACCATGCCCTGCTAATTTTTTGATTTTATTGTAGAGATGAGGTCTCGCCTGCCCAGGCGGGTCTTGAACCCGCAGGCTCAGACAATCCACTCACCTCAGCCTCCCAAAGGCACGGGATTACAGGCTGAGCCACCGAGCCCGGCTGGGGTGGTTTTTTAACAAAATATACTTTGTATTTTTTATCAGCAGTGAACACTGATTATCACGACAGGCATAGAAGTGGATTTTTTAAATTATTGAAAGTAGTTTCTTGAGAACAATATGTATGAGTTTGCATATCCTAATTGGTCAATGTTATTTTTCTAAGAGAAATAGAAAGCTCTCTGCAGTTTAAGCCATTCAACCTTGAACTTAATGAATACAAACACTGAGAATTTAAATCTAACGAGAGTGAAGTTTTTTCCTAACCTCAAGTCAAGAGCCACTTTACAGACGTGGTACAAGCTCTCTAGTAGTGTCATGTGGTGGCACTGGCTCACACGATGCCCTCATAGCAGGGAAAAGCCACCCCTTGACCAACTTTACCTCTTCTAAACAAGTGCCGCCATTTCCTAAACATTGTAAAGACCCACAGCTACCACTGTGAGGACTTCCGGGACAATAAACTTGACCCTGTCATGATGGGTGGAGTCATCCATCATCACATTTTTTTGGCTCATGAGCTTGACCTTTCAGACATTTTCCTTGGGAAAAAAAAATAACCATTTTATCCCCAGTGAGACCCACATACAGAGATAACTCAAGGTGAGTAGAGAGAACCCCAACAAAAACTCTCTTTATCAGCTTATTACTTCTAATCTACCTGAAATACTATTGTAAGGTGATAAGACAGGAAGCTTGGAGTATTCTTTACTTGGATGTCTGAGAAACCCACCCTACCCTTCCTTATTTTCTTGGCTCCACTGTAATAATATGTGGCTGGCAGCAAGTACATGTGATCGAAGATGGTTGTACATTTCTATCTCCAGGTTCATGGTGCATTTTGAGCTGGTGTGTGTGTCGTTACCTAATAATGATGTGTGGTTGTTGCTCTCTCTCCAGAATGTCGAGTGGTGAAGTCTACTTCTTATACCAAAATAGCCTCATCATCACGCAGGAGCACCACCAAGAGCCCGGGACCCTCCAGGCGCAGCAAATCCCCCGCCTCTACCAGCTCAGGTAAATCAGCCAAGGAGGCTTTGAAGCAACTGCCTTGTTTCTGACACAGGACGAACACTGGGTGTGTGAAGCCCAGAGCATGAGGTTTTGCAGATAGTGTAGATTCCGGTGTATAATTTTAGAACATGTTAGAGCGCTTGAACAGATTTGCTGGAGTCTAGCATGTTGGCTGCAAGAAAAAGCATTGAGCTTGAAAAAAAACTTACTTTGCAAAGACTCAGGAAACCCAGATTTGCCCACAAATAGAAGTACATTACCATCTTGTATAATTTCTACCGTGGAAGTTCGTCTTTCAGGCTCTAGAAATCTCTGTGAGAGCGTGTGTTCTACCTGGGGCTGGATTATGAAGCGTTTCTAGTTTGTATTCGTGGAAGCTTTGTTCATCATGCTTTGGGCTCTGGCCTGTTTCCTTTCATGGCTCTGGAACCAAAAGCAGTGGGATTGAGAGGGTGAGACAGGGATTGCTGCAGACCCTGGCCTGGGCCTGCCTCTCGGTGTGTTCTAGTGCTGGTGTCGGAGAGATTGTGTGCAAGCAAGATGACCACCACAGTTCTACAGTTCTGCCTTCTCCTTCTTTGGTCTTCAAACTGGCATGAGCCAATTAGAAGGTATCTTGTGTGTGTGTGTGTGTGTGTGTGTGTGTATGTGTGGCATAAGGCCTATGTCACTGTTAAAGAGAATTATTTTTAAAAGCTTTCACTTGTTGAGTGGAAATTCTTAAATGATGCAAACATCAAAGTGATTATCCACTGATTTCATGAAGATGGACACTCTTATAAATAAGACAGAGGCCTTTGGGGCCTACATGCAGGCCTTCTTTTATCCAACAGCTTGGGCCCAGGGAGCATCAAAGGAGTTCTAGGCTGCAGCTGCCTAAGAAGGAACTCTAGGCTAGATTTTTATAGATTACCATTTTAGGTCATGGAAGAGCCAGACCACTCAACCCAACTTGGTTTTCCAAGAGTTACCTTTCCCTGGGGGTTTACCAATTACTTCTATCCCTAGATGGGTCTCCAAAGACCACCTTCTCCTCTGATATTCTTTTTTTTTTGAGTTGGAGTTTTACTCCGTTGCCCAGACTGGAGTGCAGTGGCCACTCCCAGCCACTGCAGCCTCGACCACTGGGCTCTGGCAATCCTTCCACCTCAGCCTTCAGAGTAGTCGGAATTACAGGCACGCGCTACCACGCCCAGCTGATTTTTGATTTACGGTAGAGATGAGGTCTCGCCAAGTTGCCCAGGCAGGTCTCGAACCCGCGGGCTCAGGCAATCCACTCAGCTCAGCCTCCCAAAGCGCGGGATTACAGGCTGAGCCACCAAACCTGGCCCTCCTCTGATATTCTAAGGGTGGCCTCGGTGGGCTGCCACTACCCCTTCCCACCACATGCCCTGCATCCTAACCTCTTGGAGTAAGTTTCAGAACACAGGAAGCACTTCAGATGCAACTTGTCGCTTTCTCCTCTAGCTTAAGGGTGGGCTGAGAACTCCTCCCTTGCTATGATATCCCTCATCTGAATAGGACGGACTCTAACATAAAGCTTTGCTAAAGTCTAAGCGAGTGAGACTCAATGTTTGGAGTGCATGAGTGTCACTTCGGAACTTGGCCAGATTTGCCGATTTGAAGGACATACACCTGTGTCTCAGCAAATACTGCAGGTCACCCATGGCCCACATTTTGAGAAACAAGAGGTGAGGGCTGCCGGTCTCAGACTAGCAGCACCCTCATCACCTGAGCCTGTGTCAGAACTGCAAAGTCTGAAGCCCCTCCCCAGACCCACTGAATCAGAAACTCTGGAGCTAGGGCCCAGCAGTCTGGGCTTTCCCAAACCTCCCAGCTGATTCAGATGCATACCCAAGTTTGAGAACCACTGAGCTGTGCATGACAGAAAGAAAGTCAGTGTAGTCATTTGACTCAGCTACCTGGAAGAAAAGATATGGCTTGCTCATCTTCATTTATTATCATGGCAGAGGTGACTTTCTTTTGACCTCCCTGCTTGTCTCCAGGTGACTGTGTTCATCTTCAATGCTTACAGCTCAAGAGCAGACCTCTAGATACCTTGAAGTGTAGACCAGGAGAGCTATGAGCAAAGGAGAGAGCTAGATATGACTTCTTCCCGCTTTCAGTGGTTTGTCTTCAGAGAACCAGTTGCCCTGAAGTCCTTTTCTTTTTGTGTGTGTGTGTGTGTGTGTGTATGTGTGTGTCAGAGTCTTACTCTGTCGCCCAGGCTGGAGTGCAGTGGCACATTTACGGCCACTGCAGCCTTGGTCTGCTGGGCTTCAGTGATCCTTCTGCTTCAACTGTCCAAGTAGCTGGAATCACAGGCATGCGCCACCATGCCTGGTTAATTTTTTGATATATTGTAGAAACAATGTCTCACCAAGTTGCCCAGGCTGGTCTTGAACTCCTGAACTTAGGCAATGCTTTCACCTCCATCTCCCAAAGTGCTAGGATTACAGTTGTGAGCCACTGCGCCTGGCTAAGTCATTTTCAACTCTAGTTAAAACCTGGTTGATCTGACCAGCACTAACTTGGAATTTGTGATAAGTAAACCATGCGCATGGTATCATTTCCAAAAAGAAAGGGAAATTCACATTCATTCTAAAATCAATATGTTCTTTCTTTCTTTTTGAGTTGGTGTGTCACTCTGTCATCCAGGTTGGAGTGCAGTTACACACTTATGGACACCCCAGCATTGATCTGCTGGCTCAAGCGATCTTTCCACCTCAGCCTTCCAAGTAGCCAGAACTACAAGCATGAGCTACCATGCCTGGCCAATTTTTTTATTTTTATTGTAGAGTCGAGGTCTCACCAAGTTACCGGGCTGGTTATGAACCTACGGGCTCAGGCAATCCACTCGCCTCAGCCTCCTAAAGTGCCGGGGTGACAGACTGAGCCACTAAGCTGAGCCTCAATATGTTTCTGAGGAATTCACACTTCAAGGTGACATTGACATCTAGGTCAAAATTAGTTACATGGCACCAGTCACATTTTGTTCAGTGGGAGCCTTTTATTGTTTACCTCTTGCATTAGATGACCTACCGTTATTCCCTGCTTACAAAAGAGCTTATAACATGCCACGATCATCTCTTGATTCAGTCTGTATACCAAATCTTACCACCATCCTCTAGATGATTCTACGGTAGAGAGGCTCTTACAAAACATCCAACTCCCAGACACGGATGTGTGGGTCATGACCTCAGAACCACTCCCCTTCTTCCCTTGGACTGGAGCCCAGAGTCTAGGATGTCTGGCGGCGTTGCTGTTTCTCATTGGGGCAGGTGCAGCTGACAGATGTCAGGGAAGCCCCTACCTTGGAGCCCCTCCACTGCTCTGATCCAGGTTTCTGTCGCTACTCAACTATGGCTCATGAAACCAGTGGAAATGCACCGTGAATTGTCTCTATGTCGATTGCATCACAATTTCTCAGAGTAACCTGTTTCATGGTTTTCATAAATCATAGGGACTCGAATGTGAATGGTTTTACTCTAGTATCCTTTATTTAATTTTAATTTGATTGATTGATTGATTGAGACGAAGTCTCACTCTCTTGCCCAGGTTGGAGTACAGTGGCATGATCACAGCCACTACAGCCTCGACCTGCTGGGCTGAGGTGATCCTTCCACCTCAGTCTACTGAGTAGCTGTGACTACAGGCATGCACCCCAACACCCGGCTAATTTTTTGATTTATAGTAGAGATGAGGTCTTTCCAGGTTGCCCAGGCTGGTCTTGAACCCCCAGATTCAGGCAGTCCTCTGCAGTCCTCTTGCTGCCTTGGCCTCCCAAAGTGCTGGGATTATAGGCATGAGCCCCCAGGCCCAGCCTCTAGTATCCTTTAAACATTGATATTGCCCCCCCATTCAATTAGCACCATGAATCTCAATTTTTAACATTAAAGAAGCTTTGTTTTCCCCCCTAAAATATTAACCTAAAGTGTGTAATGATTTCTAGTTCTGTTTTTAAATTTTGACTTCCTGTACTCATCTTTCTATATTATACACAAATTGGAGCGTATTCTAAAAGTTAAGATTTGTTCCGTTTTCAGACTGTCTGTGTTAATAATAATGTGATCAGCATTTATTTATTCATTTATTTTTTATTTCAATAGCTTTAGCAACACAAATGTTCTTTGGTTACATGGGTGCATTGTATAGTGGTGAGAGTGTCTAGGCTTTAAGTATACCCACCACGCCCACCTGTGCACACTGTACATGATAGGCGATTTTTCATCCCACCTTCCTTCCCACTCTTCCCCTTACGAGTCTCCGGTGTCCATTATGCCATTCTCCATGCCTTTGCAGACCCTTAGCTTAACTCCCAGTTGTAAGTGAGAAAATGCGGTGTTTGGTTTTCTGTTTCTACACTAAGGATGATGGTCTCCAATTCCATCCAAGTTGTTGCAAAAGACATTGTTTGTTTATTTTTTATGGCTGGATAGTATTCCCTGGTACATATATACCACCTTTTCATTATCCATTATCCATTGATTCCACATCTTTGCAACTGGGAGTTGTGCTGCAACAAACATACGAGCTCAGGTGTCTTTTTTGTATAACAACCCTTTTTCCTTTGGGCAGATACCTAGTAGTGGGATTGCTGAATCAAACAGTACTTTTACTTCTTGGAGACATCTCCTTACCAATTTCCAAAGAGGTTGTGCTAATTGACACTCCCACCAACAGTGTATAAGCATTCCCTTTTCACCACATCTGTGCCAGCTTCTATTGCTTCTTTATTCTTTTCATGATGGGCATTCTGACTGGTGTAAGGTGATATCTACTGTGGTTTTAATCTGCATTTCCCTGATGATGAGTAATGTTGAGCATTTGTTCATATGTTTGTTGGCCGCTTGTACATCTTCTGAGAAATATCTGTTCATGTCATCTGCCCACATTTATCTTTAAATGAAACATTATAGCTTTCATAGGACTTTTATCCTTTTTTGATCCTCTTATTGATCTAATGACAAGAAAGGAAGACAAGATGTGATTGTCTCCCTTTGTAGAAATGAGAAAGCAGAGGCAGGGCTGAGGTAACTGCTTGGCCTAGAGTCACAGAGTTCAGAGTGGCAGCTCAGAGTTGGCACCTGGGACTTCTGATGCTCTGGGCACAAAAGGCTGGCAGTCCTTGCTACCTGTTTCTTCACCTCCACTTACTAGAGTTTTGATCTCCCGGTAATAACAAATCTAGCACCTGGTTTGAGACTGCAATTCACCGTATCATAATGCCTAAGTGTTAGTCTGCCAACATCTCCTGGAAGTGAATAATTCACCCCAACTTCTTCTTGTACAGCAGTGGGGGGACAGAGGCATTCCTTTGTAAGTCAGTATTAGAGTAAGAACAAAGAGGTTGGGTATGATAGCTCACACCTGTAATCTCAGCACTTTGGGAGGCTAAGGCAGGAGGGCTGCTTGACCCCAGAAGTTCAAGACCAGCCGGGGTAACATAGCAAGACCTTGTCTCTACCAAAAAATAAAAAAAATTAGACAGGTGTGGTGCCACATGCCTGTAGTCCCAGCAACTCAGGAGGCTGAAGTGGAAGGATCTCTTGAGCCTAGGAGGTCAAGGCTGCAGTAAACCATGATGGTGTCCTTGCACCCCAGCCTAAATGACAGTGAGACCAAAAAAAAAATAAAATAAAATCCTCTGTAATTCTTCCCTTTGTCCCTTACACATTCCTCTTCTTACGACTGAAAGAAGCTCAAAGTGATTTATTAATGTGAGGTGTTCATTTACACATTCAGAAATATCAGTTGCAGGCCTACTAGTGGTAGGCCTTTGTCAGGCACTAATGATGCCAAGATTAAAGAAAACAGCCCCTGTTCTCAAGAAGCATGGAGGTCAGAGCCCCCTAAATAATTTATAGATGACATAATTCACATACCTGTTGAATTATTATGAGCCTACACAACAGAAGAGGCTGAAAGAAGGCAAGTGGAGCTAGAAAAGAGAAACCAGAAGCCTCGATCACATCCAAAAAGAAGAACAAGCCCCCAGAGCATTGCATGCTGAGCTATCAGATGCAGAATCACTGAGCAAACGGGAAATTGACTCTTTGTTGCTTCTTAAAGAAATGAGAAGATATATGAGCATCATAAAGAGTGTTTAATATGGATTGACTCTTTCCTCATGTATTTTTGGAGCACAGAAGTCTTATAAAATGTGCAATCTAAAAGTGAAATTCCTTTCATCAATTTTTAAAATCTGCGTAGGGAAGTTAAAACAAAGTAGCTCCAAATATAAGAGCCTGATATGCATTAATTTGGTTTTAATAAAGACTGAAAAAGTTTAGTTGTCCTTTATGTTGTTTTCTTAATGTTGAAAGTATACGAAAAGCATGTTTTCCTATCTTGAAGTTTTGTAGCTGCAGTCCTCCTGAAAACTTACAGATTTCAAAATCTTGAGCTCTACCTGGATTCCTTAGAAAAACTTTGGAATTTTTTTTTTGGTTTGTCTTAGAGTTTTTATTCCCATTTAGAGAGATCATCAACTTTTTTCTCAAGGAATGACACCTTCCATTTAGAATCTCTCTCTAGAAGTCATGGCAAACCTAACTGAGCCCCCAGTGAGTGCCTCACATACTTCAGTCCAAGCACAAATGAATGTACTTTCTTACCCTTCAGAAGCTTATAGTCAAAAATAGAAGCACTCATGGCAACAACCATTGATTTTTTTTTTTTTTTTTAAGATTAGAAAACATAGTTCATTTAAAAGTAAATTAGACAGAGAGAGAGGAAATTCACCTCTCCAAGGTAGGGAAGGGAGCCAAAAACAGGAAACATGGCAACAGCCATAGCTCAAAAAGCACATGACCACACCAGAGTCAAGTAAGGCAGTGGTGGTGATGGTCTGGCAATGGCCACCATTGATTTTAATATGCACTGAAGGCCAGGAGCGGTGGTTCACACTTGTAATCCCAGCACTTGAGGAGGCTTAGGTGAGAGGAGTTCGAGACCAGCCTTGGCAGTGTAGCAATAACTCCTATCTACAAAAAATCAACAAAAATTGGCATGTACCTGTAGTCCCGCTACTTGGGAAGCTGAGGTGGAAGGATCACCTGAGCCCAAGAGGTCGAGGTTGCAGTGAGCCATGATTGTGCCACTGCACTCCAGCCTGGGCAACAGAGTGAGACTCCAACTCAAATAATAATAATAATAATAATAATAATAATAATACACTGAGGATCCACCATGGACCAACAATGCTGGGGACTGGAGCTGCAACACTGGAAAGAGGAAAAAGCCAAGAACCTTAGTTAATGAACTTCTTCCATGACCGAACCACCATTCTGTACTTTCCCAGGCTTAGAACATACTTGTATGTGGCTCTGGAAATCCTGAAGTCATTTTATTCAAGCTATTCAAATTTCCCTTTCTTATAGTTATATAAAAATATTTTATGCAACATATGCAAATAAGACAAGAATCAAAGCTGAAGAAATGAAGAAAATTTTAATCATCTCACTAGTCCAGTTTGTGAACTTCTTTTGATTTATATTAAACACCTTCAAAGGCGGATTGCTAGCTGTTAATTTCTAGCTCAGTCTTTTTCTTTAGTGAAGATAATTCAGCCTTATCCATTCTATGAAGGATCCTTTTTGTTTTGGTGCTCCAAGGGAATTGGTGCGAACAAAATTCATCGAGAGGCTGGTGATTCATCTCTTGTGCTTTTAGAATTTCTTGCTGCCTATAAAGCTCATCCCTCCTTCCATTTCCTCCTTTTTCTGCACCCACCAACCCCCCTAGTGCCCACCCCGCAAAGATCTTCTTCAAAGCTTTGAACCATTATCTTGACTTAATGTCTATTTGGACAGCACCCTTCATCAGCTACTTGTCTAAACTAAAAACTTCTCACTCTTAATGCTCCAGGTTAATGAACTATTTCCCAAGTATCTGCTGTATTCCAGGTATGCATTAGATCCCAAGGACACAAAGATGATTAAACCACAATCCTTGTCTTCAAGTTACTTACGTTCTGGCTGGGAGGAAAACATATGCAGTCATGCATCACTTAATGATGGGGATACATTCTAAGAAATGCGTCGTTAGGTGATGTTGTCATTGTGTGAACACCATAGACTGTACTTCCGCCAACCAAGGTGACATTGATCAGGTATGTCGAACACATGGGCCACGGGTCCGCATGTGACCCAGGACAGCAAGTCACATGGCTCGATAGAATCTTTTGACGTCATGTGTTTTTTGCGTTTCTTTTCATCATGCCCCACGTACAGCTCCATTTTCGAAGTTCACAATCACGCCTGATCGATGACATTGCTTTTTGGCAGCACGTACATTTGCGGGTAGCTGTTTTCTATGACGAGAGCAAAATTCAAACAAGTGGCTTGGGATCACCTCGAGAACTAAGCATCATGACTGCTTCCATCAAACCAGACATGGATAGATTAGTTTTAGAAAAACAGGGCTAAATTTCCCACTAGTTTTATATTGTCTTCATTCTTCTAACCTTTATAATAAAAATACTAAAAAAAGTCTTATTTTATATATTATTATTATATCATATATAAATATAATTTATATTATTATAATATAAAATATTATATATAATATCATATATATAATAAGACTATTATGATATTATAATATTACTAACTATATTATATAATTTATGTGTGGCCCAAGACAATTCCTCTTTACTCGAGACAGCCCAGGGAAGCCATTGGTTGGATACCCCTGGTGTAGATGGTGGAACCTACCATACATCTAGGTTATATGGTTTTGCCTAGTGCTCCTAGGTCACAAACCTGTACATCATGTTACTGTACTGAATACTGCAGGCAGTCATAACAACGATAGGTAGCTGTGCATCTAAACATAGAAAAGTGACGGTAAGAACGCGGTATTGTGATCTCGTGGGACCACCGTTGTATGTGTAGTCTGTTGTTGACTGAAACATCGTTAAGCAGTGCATGACTGCATACTGCTCACTAGGATGGTTTAATAAGGGCCATAGCAACCCAGAGGAATCAGGGGCTAGATCGCGTTCATGGAGTCAGGGAACACTGCTAAGTTGAGACACAAAGAATCCTGCCAGGATAAGAAGGGCCTCTCGATGTGAGTTAAGGCACAAAGACATGAGAATCATGCGGCGAATTTAGGGAGCAGTTGCTGGTTCCATGACAATGCAGGATCGGATTCTAGGGAAGGGTTGGGGAAGATAGTTGGCTGCCCAGTTGGTTGTGATCAGATTGCACGGGGTCATGGAAGTATGTTTTATGACAGGTATGATGGGGTGAAAGAGGGTTTTTAGCAAGGCCAAAAGATGACAGTTGGGTTTTAGTGGCACTGTGGTAGAAAAGATGACTACAGATGGGAGGCCAAGGGCCAGGAAGGCTCTATAAGGCCACTGCAGTCATCCTGAACAGAAGTGGTCTGGACGGCACTGAGGCAGCATTACTGGGACTGGAAGAGACATCAGAAATGAAACCACAGATGGGACTTGATGTGAGGCCAGAGAAAGAGAGGGAATTAGAGACTAGTTGGCTTGTTGGGTGAGGAGGCACAGGGGTGAGGGGGATGGCCTCCATTTTAGACACCTGGGGTGTGACATCCTTTGGAAGTGGCAGTAGGCAATTAGGATGAGTAACGGTGTTCATGCCAGGTGATCTGAGCCGACAGCGTCTATTTGGGAGACCCCGGCATGTTGTAGTGTTTTAAATAATAGATGGGTAAGGTGCCTCCCCACCCCTGCTCTGAGAGATTTGTGGAATAAAGATGAAATTGGAACAACTGCAGTTAGGAGAGCAGGGGCAGGAAGTGTCAAGATGGAGGAGGAGGCCAGAAGGGCTTGATGTTGAGATGGCAGGTGGCGTGAGGACTGAAAGGGGATCCCAGGATTCAGCGGTGAGAACGTCCTGTGGCTGATGGAGGAGCCGTTTCAGTGGGTGGGACCCGATGGCAGCGGGCCCTCATGTGGGGGTGTCGTCTGTGGCAGTCATCATGGGACGGCACCAGGCCTGCCTCCAGGCATCACCCTAGGGGAGGCTGGCCTAGTAGGTTGGGGGATCAGTCCCAGGACCCTCATGTGCCCTGACCCTTGGTGCCCTTACTACCTAATTCCCTCATCACAGCTGTAGCCTGTTCTTGGCTCCCAGCCACTAGGGATCAAAATTTCATGATTTTACATCAAAGAACTCCAGGTGATGTTTTATTGTTTAGTTAAATTTTTTTTCTTTTACCCAAAACTATCTCCAACTCCTTTCTCTTCCCTCTTGCCATCCATGTTTCGTATGTCACCAATCTCCCGGTCTCCTCTTCCTCAGTGCTGTCACACTTCCTTTCCATCCAGCGTGCAGCCTCTACACTGTTCTGGGACTTTCCCATTTGTCACAGGCTACAGACACCACTTACTGGCTCGCCTCCTCCCTGCCTTTGTCCTCTGTGCCTTACATCTGCCCTGCGCACTGATGTCCAACCATGACTTGTCTGCCAAATGAAGTCTGAACTCATCCTCAGGTGAAGAGCTGTCTTCCTTTCCAGCCGTGTCTCCTGCTTCTCCTCTGGACTCATGCTTCATCCTAGAAAGTAATTTAAATGGTCCCCAGATATAACCTGGGCTTTTCTACCTCCTACCTTTATTCCTATCACTTGGCTTAGAATGTCTTCCTCTGTCGCTTCAAAGGCTCATGTGCCCAATTCAGCCACACTGACCTCTGCAGTGTTCCCTGGTCACCTCAGTGTTGATGGTCCTCCCCATTCCTGCAGTCCTGTGATTAGTTGAATCACTTCCCAGCCTACAGATGACATCGTGACCACCCTACTAGGTTGTTAAGTCTCTGAGACCAGAGTTCTTTGCACATCCAACAGTGATTGCAAGTTCGTGGTAACTACGTGGTAAATGTTGACCTCATGAATGAACTGAGAAATACCAGCAGCTATTCAAGGTGCCTAGACTTCCTGAGGTTAAGGACCTTTGTATAAATATTTATTTTAAAAAATTAAGGGCAGGTGCAGCGGCTCACACCTGTAATCCCAGAGTTTTGAAAGGCTGAGGTGGGAGGATCGCTTAAGGCCAGGAGTACAAAATCAGCACGGGCAACATGGTAAGACCCTATCTCTAATGAAACAAAAAAATTAGCCGGGTGTGGCAGTGTATGCCTGTAGTTCCAGCTACTCAGGAGCCAAGATGGGAGGATTGCTTGAACCCAGGAGTTCAAGGCTGATGTGAGCTCTGATCATGCCACTGCACTCCAGTCTGGGTGACAGAACCCTTGACTCTAAAGAATAAATTCCCAGAGCCATGTCCCTTTCTCTCTCTCCATTTTTCCTGGTGATCTCTCCTTCCCATTATTTTCAGTAGATGTCTTCTTTGATTTGTACCCAATTATCTCCATTGAAGAAGAAAATACAGACACGTGGAGAAACTAAGGCTCTAGTGAGGTGAGCATCCATGAAGCTAGAATTAGGGAAAGGTGCTTTTTATTCCCTCTGAGATAGTTGTCTCTTTTCTCTTTGTCTCAACTCGTTCTGTGTGTTTTCTCCCCCTCCTCTTTTTTTCTTTTTTCTTCTCAAAGAGGCAAGCGATGGGTAAGGACTGGGGAAAGAGTTTTCAGGGACTCGCCAGCCTCCTCCGTGATTGGGGAGTGAGGGAGGGCCTGAGGCAGGAAGCCAGATCTCCCCAGCAACGTGCCTGGATCGCCACCCCTACACCCGAGGACACACACATATATGCAAACACGTTCTCTCTGCTCATCCCACAAGTGCAGTGCCAGAAATAAACTGGCTGCCATAAGTGCTGAAAGAAGAAGAGGAAACAATAAGGTGGATTTCACGGCCAGAAAGTTGCTCGCCTTGTCATTAGATAGTCTTGCTTGGAGATTTCACTGATTTCAGAACCAGTTTGAGGCTTAAAAACACCGAGCTTTCACCTGGTGTCGGAGACTTTGGGCCAGGCAACTGTAAAGACGAGAAACATTTCATGTTCACAAAGGGGGTCCTAAATTAACATACACACAAGTCTAAAGTCACCTGAAAGGAGCAGTGGATTAGAAAAAGTAAATCAAGCACTGCCAAATCCTATATTTTTTAAAGTGTCTTTGATATTCAGTCAGAACCATCTAGAAGGACACCATGTGCACTGAGGGTTGATAGCTGGAACTCTGGCCTCTTGGCTCTGAGTAGTTAAAAAAAAGAGCGGGACCAGCTGTCTGAAATGATGGAGTATTATTCAACAATGTGCTGTAACCAGTATATGAGTTGGAAAAAAGAGGTCATGGACTGTCAGAGTGGTAGATGTCAGCTCTGCAGTCAGATTTCTCTCGCAGCTCTTTGGTGGCCAGTGATGTAATTGATCATCATGGTGTCTGTGAATAATCCACCCTGAAGTTGAGCACATCTCATTCAAGAAGTAACAAGCAGAGCAAGGGAAGACAGGATTTAAGGAAAATGTACCCAGACAGATCTGAGCAAAGGAAACCAGAGCTGGGTACAAGGCGGTGGCTCGGATGAGTTCTAGAGTTTAGTGAACTCAGACTGAAATCATTAATTATTCGACCAGCTTAACTGCTTAACCACCACCATATTAAGTTGAACTTCTCCCATTCAAAACAAAGAATTGTTTAATAAAGACCTCTGAAAAAGAACACCATTTTAAGTGGAACTTTAGTCAGTTCTATTAAATAAGTAACAAAGCCCTTTTTATTGGTATTCAGGGACTTCTGGTATTACGGAATAAAAACCAAGTGAACTTAGTACAGTGTCAAACTCACTCACGGAAGAAAATTATTTATCCCAGCAGTGATTCAAGAATAAGGTGTGTAATGCTTTCTGGATGTCAAAAGCCATTTTAAGAAGTGGCTAATGCTTTTCTGGATAGCCAAGAAGAAGTGTCTGAATACAGCCGTGCCCCCAAGAATACAAGCTGTTCCCAACATTCAGGCAGGTTGTGCTCCAAAAATGTTTCATTGTAAATGACTTGTTTGGCACTTGAGTTTCATTTGTCCAGAGAGATGACAGTGCAAGTAGAGGCCCCGATCCCAGTGACTTTGCATAAATGAGGCAGGCCCGAGTGCCCCAGTGGTCAAGAGAAAAATCTAGACTCCTTAGCCTCAGAGACAGGAGAAGCGTTGTGGACGTGCCCTGAGGATCCAGGACAGACCACTCCTGGCCAAAGTGCAAATCTTTTGAGTAAGACAGAAATGAAATCTAGTTTTAGTTCTGCCACCTTCCAGCTGCTTGTCTTTGGCCAAGTTACTCCTCCGAACCTCAGTTTCCTCATATAAAACGAGAAAAATGGCACCATCCTACACTGCAGAATTGATGGCAGCTAAGGGCTCTGGTTCAACATGACTGAATTCTCTGTGTCCTTCCCAACTTGCTCCCGTTTGGTCCCAGTCTTCTTCAGCCAATCACTCTGGAACATTTCCATGTACGTCCATCCCCTCAGCACTACCCTCACCCAGCCACGCCAGCATCTCTGACCACAGGACCATTGTGTGCCCCTCTCTCCTCAACGTTCTCCTAAGGAATAGCCCTGCACCCCGTATTGTTTCCCTTGAATCCATTCTTGACAGGGCAAGAGCTCCTGAGAGCATTTTAAAATGCAAGTCTGATCCTGTGGCTTCTGCTTAAAAGAATTCAACAGCTTCTCATTACCCCTTAGATAAAAACCAAACTCCTTGATGTGAAATTTAAAGCCCTGCACACTGTGTGACCCCTGCCTCTGTCCTCGCTCCTAACGTTCTTCCTTCTCGAACTTCATGCTAGCTTAGGAAGGCCTCTTTAGTGCACCCCCCTGGCTGCACCCCACTAACTTCCTCTCCCACACCGAGCCCTAAAACAGCCTATCTGTTGGGCTGGGGCACTTTTCCTTCATTGTGTTCTCCCTGCTTCTCCAGGCTGACACTCTTACCTGTTGCCTTTGCTGTAGGGTAGAGGCCAGCCTTGACCTGATCGGGTATTAGGATTCCAATAACAGCTCCCAATAATTCCCCGCTCAAGAGACTTTAATGACTAGCTTAGTTCTCTGCTTTCCCTGCAGGCTAGAAGGCCAGTGCAGTAAAGGAAGATGGCAGTAAGAGTGAGTGAAGCTTTGGACTGCCTGGGTTAGATTTGGGACCATGCCCCATATTTGCTTGTCAAATTGTCCCTAGTCTTTAAACTTCAATTTCATCATCTGCAAAATGGAGGAAAATGATATTGCAAATGGGAATATACATATAGGCATATTATATATATGCATATATAAAGGGTGTAAGCACATTGACTGGTACATAAAACTAAGTCTACAATAAATCGAGAGAGGCTGGGTATGGTAGATCACACCTGTAATCACAACACTTTTAGAGGCCAAGACAGGAGGATCAGTTGAGGCCAGGAATTCACTCTGTAGCCTGGGCAACACAGACTCCATCTCTATCAAAAAAATAAAAAAATAAGGTGGGCATGATAGGGCACACCTGTTGTCCCAACTACTTGAAAGGGCTGAGGCAGGAAGATTGCTTGAGCCCAGGAGTTTGTGGCTGCCCTGAGGTAAAATCAAGCCACTGCACTCCAGCCTGGGTGACAGAGCAAGACAGTCTCAAAAAAAGAGAAAAAAGTTAATAATTAAACAGATACACATATAATTTGTGCTTTCTAAATACATACAAGATTTTTTGTTGTTTTTCTCTCTCTTTTTTTGCTTTTTAAAGCAAGGTATACCTAAGACTGTTTTCCAGTGGGTCCATTTTCTCTCTTTCTTCGTTTTCCATGAACTTGATAAGATTAGAGTCTCCAAGCAAAAAGTATGAATACTCCTTTCTTCTCCAGTTGCTCATTTTCTCTGCCAATCTATGTATTCTTTAGGGATCACATAAAGATGTAAAGTGGAAATAAAGGCAGTTAATGAAAAGATTAGAGCCATAAACATGTTCTCCAGCCAACCAGGCATCCCTCCCTTTACTCATCGTAGTTTCTGCCTCTGCCCACAGCCCTTAATCCTTGCCCATTTCTGAGCCTCTTCCTTAGTGGCCACTGGCTGGCAGGTCAGTCCAGCCCTTGAAGCAGGAGCCTGAAGCTCATTCAGTCAAGACTGTAGCCTGCAAGCAAATCCAAGCATTCTCGGCTTTCTACTTCACTCTGAAAAAACAAGCCGTTTAAAAGATAGGTTTATAAAAGAGTCTCTAAACATGCTTCAAAGACAAAGTGACTAATGAGAGCAGCATGGGATATGTGACATTTTTTAAGGTCTTTGGAGAAGATGACAAAACAAGGAGCTTCCCACTTTCCTGGGCTGTAAGTTTTTGTGAAAACATCAAGTGTGAAAAATCAATAAACAGTGTACCTGGGCAGTGCAGAGTTTTGTGAGGGTGTCCTGATTACCTGGTTGTCACCAGGCTTTAGAGGAGCTATTATCATTTCGATTTTCGGATGAGTCACTGGGTCTGTCGCTTGCCCTCCTGAGACACTTCATTATGATTCAGTGCAAAGTCCCGAAAGGCTGGGCTTCCGGGAGTCAAGGGTGCCGGGGTGGGGGTTGGGCGTGTTGGCATGAGGCTTAATTGACACCTTTGATGTAGCCTAAGACAGAACCCGCACCTCCCACTGCCGCTTGGGAGACGTCAGCCTTACGCAGAAAAGGCATCTGCTGATGAATCCTGCATCTCATTCAGCCTGCTCTGGGAGCAGCCTTAGCCATCTTTAGCTAATCTGTTTCCAACCGCTGCGCGTGCTGGGCTGGGTACAGAGAGGAGATTTCGCCTCTTGCTGTTGTCTGGTTCGACACTAAGACTGTGTCCATGTTAGAACTCATAGAAGGTAAGTGGAATGCACTGCCGCTGTCCCTCATGGAAAGTGTGGACTGTGCACCCTCAAGCGTGTCTGTCTCTCCCGGCTGATTCTGCCGCACTGATTGAGGAACTATAATGTCATTTTTACAGGTAAAACAGAGGTGACCTGTTGTATCTTAAAAAACAAATCATGTCTTTCAGGGTTCCATCTGTTCTTAGAGGTGATGTTACTTAGAGACAGGAATTGCTTACTTGAGTGCTGTGGCTTTAATTTGGTTCAGGGAGAATGGTATATACAACTCTGGAGAGTCAGGAGCATGCCAGTGACTTGAACCCGTTAGGAAGCAGTTTTTCTTTTTAATGGCAGCAAAGACAGAAGTGAGGAAGGAGTTCCTCATAGTCTGTGGCCAACTACTTTGTCCTATTCGAGTCAGGTTCATCAGATGCAGACAGGGCACAAGTAGATGCAGGAACTTTTTCTAGAAGTGAGTTACTGATTATAAAAAAAATACAGTGACCAAGTTACTGGTAATGTCACTGGTGAACTGTGCTAATATTTATTCCTTCTGAGTAGCACTTGGCAGCTAAACTGAAGAATGAAGACGAAACCCACCTTGACCCCTCTCCTGAAGTCTCTGTTGGCACTGTTAAAGGCGTTGTTAATAAATTCATCCTGAAAGTTATGAACAGTACTTGCAAAAGCATTCTCTCACCTGGTGTTATATTAAATGTAGGAGGCTCTTCTTCATGATACAGATGAAAGGGGTCTGGGGTTTTAGGGGACGCCCCTCTGTAATTGTTTATTTCTTGAAGAAGATGGTTTGTGATGAGCACCCTTTAACATGCCGTTTTTTCTCTCTGTGTGGCTCTTTGCATTTCTAGTTAATGGAACCCCTGGTAGTCAGCTCTCTACTCCACGCTCAGGCAAATCGCCAAGCCCATCACCCACCAGCCCCGGAAGCCTGCGGAAGCAGAGGGTAAGGACATAAGCAAACTGCCTGTGTAAGACCTGTCTGAGCCTCGGTGCTGAGATGGTACTGATGCCAACAAGCAGGGCCGCTTGTCTCTAGGCGATAACTAAGCGAGGCCAGGAGGGGACCCACGGTGGGTCACTGACAGTTTAGCTAGAATTCAGGGTTCTAATTTCTCTGTAAACTTGTCTGAACCTTAACTCTGAGAAGAATGTGCTTCTCTGCTTCACTTTCAAATACTTTCTCTCTCGCTCTTTTTTTTTTGTGAAAGCACAGGTTTTATTAACACTGGTTAGTAAACTTTCCTAGTTGCAGTGAGTTTCATTAGATATCATCATTGACCATCATCAGCCCCTGGAGGAAAAGAAGGTTTCTTCATGGAGAGGAGGGCCCTGGTGGGAGACTGTGTACATTGTAAAGGATGCTGTCTCCGGAGCAGTGTAGGGTCCACAGAGTGGGGGAGGAGGAAGACATATGAAAGTGTTTCTGTGGACGAAACCCACATGGAACACCTTCCCTCTCATCACTACTCGCATTTGTGGAGACATTGGCTGAGCCGGGAGGGCATCCTGGGAAAGCTGCTGGAAACAGTGTGAGCTTCACGCACAGGAATGGGTGAAAAACTACTGTTCTTAGATGCTCACAAGCTGTACTGTTTGTCTTTACCAGTAATACCAAGGTAGGAATAAAAGGAGTGGGGAGGGGGTGAGGCAGCATGGAAGAAACGGCAGGGCCTTCACGGTCCTGATTTCAGGAGCAAGGTGGCAGGGATTGGGGTGTGGGGCACGCCTTTAGGAGTTTTTATGACCATGCGTATTGAACATTGTAATGAGCAAGGGCTCCTTGCGGGCTACTGCGTCCAATACTGGATTCCTCAGTTTGGTTTATTTCAGTCTATGTTTTGCAATGAGGCCTCTAAGTTCCATAAACTTAAGCTTCATTCGAGATGGAAGGCCTTCCCTTCAACATGCCTGAGCAGGCAGGTTTGTGTCCTTAGGCCACCAGAGCCATCAGTTGTCTAAGAGTGTGGTGCAGGGCGACTCTATAGGTCCCAGGGGTCCTTTAACACCTGCTGCACCAAGCACCAGGTTTATTATCTTTCTCCACTGATCCTCCAGCATCTGGCGGAGGTGGTTTAGATGGTTTGGTAAAGCCACGGGATTTGGCACCAGCTTGTCCACTAAGTAGCTGTGTTATCTTAGATAATTCTATTATCTTTCCTGGGCTCCACTTGGAAAAACAAAACAAGAAAGAGCCCCTTTCAGATAGAAAGCCCCACAATTATATTCAAGCTCCATTTGAGTGTCTTCACTGGAGTTTCTTCTTGGCCACAGTCTAATTTGGCATTTTAAAGTACAGGAATCTGGCCAGGCTTGGTGGCTCAGCCTATCATCCCAGCATTTTGGGAGGCCGAGGTGAGTGGATTGCCTGAGCCTGCGGGTTCGAGACCCACCAGAGCAACTTGGCAAGATCTCGTCTCTACAATAAACCAAAAATTAGCTGGGCATAGTACCGCACACCTGTACTTCCGTCTACTTGGAAGGCTGAGGCAGAAGGATCGCTGGAGCCCAGCAGGTTGAGGCTGCAGTGGCCGGGAGCGTGCTACTGCACTCCGGTTCAGTCTGGGCGACAGAGTGAGACTCCAACACAAAAGAATAAATAAATAAATAAAGTACAGGAATCATTAGTGAACTACTCGAAGAAGATGGGGCCAAATTCCTTTACCACCCTCCTACCCAAGGATGCTAGGTCAATCCTTGAGGGAAGAAAGAGCTGGTGTGGTCATTATTCTCTTGTCAGTGTTACCCAGCAAGACTTCAGTGTTTAGGGACTGCCCTTAGATGTCGCACAGGAAGGACTCTCTTTTGAGAACAGTCCCTCTCGTCAAGTGTGTACTTTGGAGAACACACCTAGCGTAGAAATCCCTCTTTATTCTTTGAACTAGCTAAACGTATATTAAGGATTTATTGTCATAGTTTGTGTGTAGTTGTTGAGATGAAATTAAGGGTGACTGGAAATCCTTGCTACCTAGGCAGGCTTCTCTCCCTGCTTGTCTGCCATGGGGAATCCCATCTTGGGGACATAAAGCTTTGTTTGACATCCCTCTGCTGGCAGAACGAGGCTTCTTTTGCCCTTTGTATTCTCTGCCGCACTATGCTTTGGTCCAACTGAGGCAGAAAATTTCCATCCTGCTACGTGGCCATTGGCTTATGTAATTAACAGTTGAACATTTCTGGCACTTGGGAACTGAGGGTAAGGTAAAGGGTCTCATATGGAGTCTTCATTCTGCCATTTAAACTACCAGTGCAAACACCACACTCAAAGAAAAAAAATTCCATTTGTTTCGGGGGGACAAAGGCTGTATCACCATCTGAAAACATTTATGAAGTACATGCTGGGAGCAGGGCGCTGGATATATTCAAAGATGACTCCGTTGCCAAGCTTTTGAATTTAGGCTATAAATGAACAGGTCCCACCCATGTACCGTGTCCGTGCAGGGAGAGGTTCCCAGCTGCTTCAGCCAGAGGAGCTTTCATCTTGGTGTGTAGGCAGTGGCATCAAATAATTCCTCCCAGTTAAAAATGGGCCTAGAAGATCCCTAAAAACCGATCCTGTTTCAAATTTGGTTAATGTTTTTCTCAAATGGTTGGCTATATTCCTATGCAGGAAATACTGAAATAAGTAAAAGATGGCGTGGGCTAAAAGAAGACACTTCAAAGAATAAATTAACTCTTTTTATTGCAAATTGGAAAGCATTCGCGACTTCTATTTTTTCCTTCCGTGTTGCCTAGCAACGTGACCAAGAAAATGAATCGACTGCCCCCTCCCCAACAGACACACACACACACACACACACACTTTCTCTCTCTCCCTCTCTCTCTCTCTCTCTCTCTCTTTCTCTCATTCTCTCTCTCCCTCCTTACCCTCATTTTAAAATACAGGAACATAAACTGTTTTCTTAAAAGGAATATTGAGATATTTGGTCTCTCTGCGTATAAGAAAATCTATATTTTTACTTATCTGAATCGTGAGATTTAATCAGCCTTTTTTCTTCTGTGAAAATCACACTTTTACATTACCTCTTTTAACATTTTAGAAGAGTCTTGTACAATAAGAGTCTGCATGCCAGACATTTCTCTTCATAAACAATTCATGGCAATGTACCAAGTAACCTATTTTTCCAAAACACAGTTATTTCAATTGCAGTCTAGAAGCATTTGACTGGTCACAGAAGCAGATCTTGGAGGCTCTTTCCCACCCAGGAACCTTTTTTGGTCCCGTTTCTTAATCCATCAGGAAGAAATGTGTTGGGTTGTGTAGGCTGAATTAAGCTCCCCTCTCGACTCCCACATCCCTGACTTTTGTAGATTATCTGATCAGTCAGATGATGTGGGGAGTGGGTGGTTCAGAATCGGAAGCAAGCCAACTCCAGACACTCTCTGCAGATCTGAGCTGGTTGCCGGGCTACCAAGTGAGAGATCTAGTGGCAGGAAGGGACCGGAGGGGAGGAGAGAGGAGGTGATGAGTGAGCAGTAGGGGAATAGGGAAAAAGCACGGAGAAGGAATGGGGTGGGGGGAACATTTTGCACTGTTTCTGTCATCCAAAACATCCAATTTTGAGAAAGCAGTGGCTGTGGGGTTTTCTGTTATGTGCAGACGCAACACTTGAGTTGCTGCTCTGGACCCCAATTTGCTGAATGCCGTCTGGGGCTCTTTATTTTGTGAGGTAAGCATACTCCTTTTCTACCCAGAAAGGGAAGGAAACATTCAAGGAAGAGCTGCCTAGACACATAGTAGCAGAGTTGGCCTTGACTTGGGGAGCCAAGGAGACAAAGGCTCATGAGTAGATTGAGTGGCATTTCTCCCCAATCAGGGAAGAGTCAGCACCACTTTGTCTGTTTAGATTCTTTCTCTGTTATTATCCTCCCTCTTCTCCAAAGTTGGTGAGTTAGAAAGGTCTAGTGGTTTTAGAATCCAAGGACGTCCTAAGAGGGCCACAGGGCACCCAGAAAGCCAAGTAAACAAATTTGTACTGCCCTTCATCTTGCAGGACCTGTACCGCCCCCTCTCTTCGGATGATTTGGATTCAGTAGGCGATTCAGTGTAAAGAGGCAATGGAGCAATGTGTATGGTTTGTGATGGGGTGAAGGTTTCACGTTTCCTAAGCAAAAGTCTAACAGCAAAATATACAAAAGAGTTTTGCATACCTTGAAGTGCGAAAGACCAAATCATACGAAAATAAAATATGCAGGCACTTTGTATTCATGATCATCAGCCTCGAGGGAGAGTATTTTTAAAAATATCTCCTATATTGACTTGGTTGGGGAGAGTTTGAGTACAAAATGCTGAGATTTTTATACAAGGCCTGTCTCTACATGCATTTTGTAGAGAGACCCAATGCTGAGTGCAAGAACACACTCACGATGTGGCAACAGACAGGCATAATTTCTGTAGGTAGAGCTTTCTTTTTAATAAAAAAAAAAAGACATAGATACAATTATTCTTTACTTTCTGTAAAGTATATTGAAATGGCTGGCATGTTTTTTCTTAAACTTCTAGTCTTTTAAAAATTTGGAATATTGTTTTTTTAGTGGTACTCGTATCTCAAAATAATAAAAATATTTGGTTAGATTTTTTTTTTCTTTCTAGACAGTAGAAAAAGCTACTTATGGTTTTGAGGGCTATTATATCTGAGAGAAAAAAGTCATGACAAGAACACATCTCCTGAATACTCTAAAATTGGGCATTGGGAACTTTCCTTGTTTTTGTTGTCAAGTAAATTTTATTTTTTAAAGTTATCTTTTATTGCAAACAGCATAAACATAACTTAAAAACAATTTGTCCAATGGCATTGCTATAAATTGTATAATTCTTCCCTATAATCATATATATAATTTTTCAAATGTGTAAAAGCTGAAGCTAGGAACTTTTTAATATGCGGATCTAAAAATATTGTGTCTGGACTTTTACCCAAAAAAAAATCTGAAAGGCAAAATTATCTTAAATGGTTCTGTATGTATCAGGCCCAGAATATCCAAATCTCTTTTTGGATGAATTCTGGATCTTGCTGTTGTTTTGGAAAGTTTCATATGCAAAACTACTTTTGTGTTAAACCAAGTAAGTCTGTGATTATAACCCACTGTTAAACATTAACCTACTAATTCTGCTCTTCTAGTCTTCTGTTTTAAAAATTATACTCAGCTTTGCTTAGACATAAAACCATTATTTTAAAATTTGAATGTTAAAAATTAAAACCATTATTTTAAAATTTGAATGTAATGTGTATGATCCCTTGTATTTAAGCCATATCGTCGTGGTCATTTACTTTCACTAGTTCAAACACTAACAATTTAAGACTTGTGAAGCATGGTTTTGATATTCTCCAGACTTGACATATCTCAGTAGGTGATAAATTAAAAATGTTTGATGCCATTTGGAGGCTTTTACACAAATTGTTTTTTCAAATTTTACTTGAAAACGGAATTTTAAAATGTCTGATTCAAGATGGAGAGAAATTCATTTGCCACACACTGTTTTCAATGTTATTGATTTATCTTCTTGATAAATTGTTCAACTAGCAAATTTTACCATCTGGTTTATAGTTACATATGTTACCATCTCACTTTACAAGTGAGTAAAATATTCCAACCAAAAGAAGAAGAAGAAGAAGTAAAAATGCCCAGGCAATCTAACAAGCATTTGAAAACGTAGCCTTATAATAATTAGTGCCTCATTATCCTGTCTGTTGGAGAGAAAGACACTTCTTTGGCAGGTTATTCGAGAACTGCAAACTGAACCATTCCATCTTGAAAGAACTGTTCATAATAATACCTGTTCCAGACTTCAGGTTTTAAAACTGTTTCCAATAGAAATGACCAGAGACTCCTGCTGAGATCAAAAGGCTGCTTTGTTTTAGCTGAAACAGTAAACATCTGTGAGGTTGCCTATGCTGGTGTCTGTTTTAGTTATGTCTTTGTAAAATGCATTACTTAATACAGTTAGGTCCATAAAAGATTAGAATGTATTTGACTAACCTGTCAAAAATGCAGAGAAAGCAGTGGAACAGTGAATTTAAATCTGGTGGGGTCAGTTGGCCCAGAAGAAAAATAAATTCTTGTAATTTTAACTTCCCTGCACTGTCAATCATATGGACAACTACTGCTTAGAAAGGTCCAATAAATGCTATTTGTTCTGGGTAAGTGGCAGGTATTGCCAATTGATAGAAAGCCCATGGCTTTGTTTAGACACAGCAAAAAGCAACTGTACTTCTGCTAATTGCCGATAGATATCATGGCCAACTTTCCATTCAAGCAGTTCCAAGGGAAATGCTATTCCACGGCATTTAATCTTTTGAACATATGAGTTTTATTAAAGGACTGTTCGGGGGCTATATATGTCATTTACTTTTTGAAACTAAAGCCCCTTGGAGATTGAAACAGCACACCACTTATAGACTTTGAGATCTCTTTCTATGCAAAGCATAATTCTATTATACTGAAGAAGAAGTAAAAAATTCCTTAGTGACAAACCAGAAGTTTTCCGTTCATTGGTGGAACCAAAATGGCAATTTATAGGCACTTAAGATTTACTTACTTATAGAATCCTTCATTTAAAAAAAAAAAAAAATTAAGTGCTCAATCTTAAAATTGTTCTCCTGAACAGGAGGGGACTTCAGCAGAAGCTGTTCAGCTTTGTCATGATGGTGAATCTTAAATGCGCTTTAATGATACTGTGCTGAAGTTGAAAGTTTGATACTTTTTCATTTGCACTCGCTTTTTTTTTCTTAGACGTAGACATTCTAGGAAAAGATATCAGAAATACTTCCCTGCTTTCAGCATTTTAGAAACGCAAAACCTAATCATATATAAAGTGCGAAGTTCAGTGTGAACTCAAAAGCAGATGCTTCTGAAAGCCAAATGATGTGCTCTTTGTCAACTAAGGGGGGGGGGATATACAATGTATCTATACTGCCAGGGCTTTTAAGAAGTGTCAGGTTCATCCATCCATACACATCCCTGTGTACATATATTGGCTCATCTAAATATTAAAAAACATATTATTTTCTAGAAACATTTGAACCAGTGGGATTATTTTGGTTATTTGGTGACATCCACTGCATACATGATTGGGCTTTTTCTCTCTCTTTTTTTTCACTTAAAAACAATGAAGTTTAAAAGTCAGATATCTTCATAAAAGTGCATGAAAGTATAGAATAATATTCCGGAAGAATAATTTCATATATTTTAACTATTGTATGCTAAATTTTTCATATGTGGCCATGTATCTATACAGATGTGTAGATGTGTATGTAAATTTGCCGGGCTTGGTGTGTATGTGGGTATGCTTATGTACGTATTTGTGTATGTGTGTAGACCTTAAATAGTAAAGTATGATATTTGTGACACAGCCCTATAAGTTACTGGCTCTTGTGGAATTATGCATAAAATCTTAATGTCATAAAGTGTTACTCTGTGAATGTCCAACATGCCTGAATAACAGATACTTTCTGTATCAGGTTGCAAGATTATAAAGAGTTGTGTACTCACACAGCATTTAAAAAAAAAAAAAAATATATATATATAGTGTCACTCTGTGACATATTAGTCGGGGCATGTTTCAGTTCAAAAGCAATTTGCTAAACTAGTATGGCAAATAGTTCCAAATCTTCAGATGTGCTGATTTTTTTTTTTTTTTAATGCAGAAAACCAAAAAAAATTGAAATCCAGCAAAATACAATATTATGTTAGCTATTAAATGTAAGTTAATGTTTATATTGCTATATGTGGGTGTTCAATTATTAGAATGACTGAATACTGTTGACTGATTTTTTTCTATCATATATGTATTGATGACTCATAGTGATTGTTAATCAATATTCACCTAAAAAATGAAACATTGATTGAATTGTAAGAAATCAAGTACTATGTTGGAACATAAATAGAAGAGAAACCAGAGTATTTTTGATATGACATAAGTTTAATCACAAAGCCAGATAACATGTAAGGTGATTATGTATGTTCTTTCAAAACACTAAACTGTTGACCAGTGTTGAATATACTTGCTATATGTGTGTATATATTTACATAAATATATACACACTTGAAAATGTTAATTGAATGAATTTACAATATATGCATACATTTGCTCTTTTATGCATATTTGCCTTAGCCTTGCAGCACCTTTGATTGTGCATGTTAGTGACAACTGTATTTGATCAAGAAATCCCATAGACCTATGGAGTAAAAATTAGGGATATATTGAATTCAGTATACCAATAGCCCAATATAGTGTGTTATACTGTCAGCTGAAAAATATTTGTCATTTTGTGCCTGTAATGCATATGGAAAAAAGAGGAAATCAGAGGCCCTCACTGTAATTTTTAAGGGTGCATGACATATGATATCTTTAAAATGTGGTTCATTTTAGTAAAGATGATGGATAAATTCCAAGGTAGTATAAATGATGCATGTAATACATGAATGTTTGTATTATATATGGCCACAAATGTTTTTGAAGCCAGGGTAGTAGGTATTTGAAGGCTATGGGTAAATAACTATGAAAGTTAATTTTCTTGGGATGTGTTTTTTGAGTAGTTTATACTGATCCACAAGCAAGGAACTGAATTTAGTTTTTCTAAGGATTCTTTCCTTTGAAATACACTATGAATGTTGTAAATTTGGATAACATTTTCATAATGAGGTTACATCCTTTCTGCTTGCAGTTTGAGTTGCTTAGATGTATGTTCTTCTCTCTAAAAAAGGATTGATTGTTAGAATGTTTTAAACAACAGTATATTTTAAAATCCACCAACTGAGGCCATCAGCAAAAGTTTTATAGAGTAAGGGTTGATGAAATGTTTTACTGAACTACCCAGTTTGGAAAGTTCCATCACTTTGTGCTGTGGTTCCATTGTAAAATGTTGTACCTTATGTTTCACACTGGACCATGTTATTCCCATTGAAGCTAATTTTGTGACACTTATCACCTTAGAATAACTATATAATAAACAGGAAAAACTGCCTATGTTGTTCAGTGAGTTTCTTTCAGAAAGCTTGGAAAATAGACATTGAAATGGAAAAGACTGTGTTGGGTAAGGGTTACCTTCACAATTGTGTGTATGGCATGCCTGTGTTGTAATTAGTGATACTTGAGAGATTGCAGAATAGTCCCACGTGACATCTACAGTACTGACAGTGGGAACAAAATAAGATTATCTGATGAAAAATTATTTTCAGTTGGTTGCATTCAAATCTGTAATATACCTTCTTCTCAGGGTTGCCTTGTGGATGAATTTGTCAGACATGTTGGTAACTGGCTGAAAAAAAACAAAGAAATTAACATGCATTTTTTTTAAACATACTAGCTGTCTCATGGACTTGAAGCATTTTTTTCCCAAAATCATCTCATTTGCAGGAAAAAGAAAAAGCAAGTGTATATGTATATGTGCATGTCTCTGTGTGTACATATGCAAGATATTTATTGGAAATCACTGGGTAAATAAATGTATAAAAATTTACAGTATAATAATATTAATTACCTAAGTAATTATAATAAGATCTCAATTCTCCAACATTTTAAAACAAAAGCATCATAATGTAGTTCATTCATAATGCAATGCAAAGAAGCACAGAAGATTCTGCTGGCCAAATTAGAAAAAATATTTTATATGAAAATTATTGTAGAATAATTTAAATCTAACATTTTTACTAGGTTTACTTTAATTGTAAAATTACAGTTTGCTTTCATTATTTTGCTTTATTATTTTCATGGTAACTTAAATGTCCACAGCAATAATGATTGACAGGAATGTTTCCAGATTTATAAAATTCCAGATTGTGACGGGCTCGGTGGCTCAGCTTATAATCCTGCGCCTTTGGGAGGCTGAGGTGAGTGAATTGCCTGGGCCCGCGGGTTCAAGACCTGCCTGGGCAGCAAGACCTCATCTCTACAGTAAATCAAAAAATCCGCCGAGTGTGGTAGTGCATGCCTGTAATTCCGGCTACTTGGAAGGCTGAGGTGGAAGGATCGCCGGAGCCCAGCAGGTCAAGGCTGCGGTGACCGGGAGCGGCCACTGCACTCCAGTCTGGGCGACAGAGTGAGACTCCAACTCAAAAAAAAAAAATTCCAGATTGCATTCATACTTTTTCTTAAGAGAACTAGAGTTTAAAATGGAGCGGGTGCCAAAAGAGGACTGACCACCCTTCCCTGTAGGTTGAGAATCCCATTTGAGGAGTGAATCATAAAGGAAGTTACTCTCTTCAGAGGAAATACAGTATAGATGGCTTCCTGGCCCACCTCCCAACGATAACTCCATGAAGAGTAGCTCAGGAGGGAAGGCAGGTGGCTACCCCATGGGACAGACTCTGGGACAAATGACTTAGAGTATGAATGTAGGGATCTTGGCCTAGGTGAGCGCAGTGACTGGACAGGGGAAGCAGGGAAGACAGCCTGATCCGACAGACAGTATAGGCCTGGTTGTGACCAAATGCGCTTATTTTTGTAATCTTGGCTCTCATGGCTGCCCTGACATAGATGGAATACCATGGTTCCCATGTTCATTTCCTTCTCCTTACAGTAAATCAACTTCATGAGTAACAGTTCTCCAGTCTTTTAAAAAGTTTCACCAAATCTTTTTTTTTTTTTTTGAGTTGGAGTCTCACTCTGGTGCCCAGGTAGAGTGCAGTGGCATGCTCACATCCACCTGCTGGGCTCAGGCGATCCTTCTGCCCTAGCCTTCCAAGAAGCCAGAACTACAGGCATGTGCTACCACGCCTGGCTGATTTTTAATTTTTATTGTAGAGACGAGGTCTCGCCAAGTTCCCCGGGCTGGTCACGAACCTGTGGGCTCAGGCAATCACTTGCCTTGGCCTCCCAAAGTGCTGGGATTACAGGCTAAGCCACAGAGCCCGACCTTTTAAAAATTTTTTTTATTTTTTTGAGTCAGAGTCTCACTCTGTCACCCAGGCTGGAGTGCAGTGGCATGCTCACGGCCACCTCAGCCTCAACCTGCTGGGCTCCAGCGATCCTTCTGCCTCAGTCTTCCAAGTAGCTGTAACTACAGGCATGTGCTACCACTCCCGGCTTATTTTTTGTTTTATTGTAGAGACGAGGTCTCACCAAGTTGCCCAGGCTGATTTCAAACCCCCTGAGCTTAGGCAGTCCTCTTGCCTCTGCCTCCCAAAGTGCTGGGATTACAGGCCTGAGCCACTGTGCTCGGCGTGACCAAATCTTTATGATACCATTTTCCATGTTTCACAGTATTCTTTCTTAGTTGTCCTCATGCCTGCCTGTGCCACAAACTTTATTTAGGATGAACATACTATGAAGAATGCAGACAAAGGAATTTGAAAAAAGGAGTCCCCTTTGTGCCTTGTTTCAAATAATGGAGCCTTATTCATAATTGCAGAATAATGCCACCAACTTATTGTTCTACACTCACTTGAGAAGTAAATGAATATATGGCTTTTCTGGAATCCTGTGGGTTTTAAACTCTCTGCACCGTTGTTATTTAATTTTGTTACATGAGGTCCCCTTTAGAGCTTCTGTAGACCTAAAAACCAACATCACCAAGACAACTGTTTGAGTTTGTTAAAAATTTATTGGTTGTGTTTCCTTTATAAAATTGATCCAGAAATCAGAACACAGTGGCTACTTGACTTCTAAATTCTTTTAAACCATTTTTCAAATCAGTATTAACAAATAACTATGTCAAGACAAAAAGCTGAAGTGGAAATAGTAGTTTTCCAGCCAAAGCTAAAGTTATCAGATAAGATTGTTTTTTTTAAGTTTTTTATTTTAAAGATGTGGGGTACAATTCAGGGTTAGGTAGGTATACAAATGTTCATTATGCAGGTACCCTGGTTGATCTACCTTGAATAGATCAATGGCGCCAATTGGATATTTTCAAAATCTTTAGGCAGTGTGGACCCCAGCCTGAGTGACAACATTCATACAAATGGCAGGAGTAACTCATACCGTTTAAAATGGTCTGTTTTTCACTGCATAGCATCAGATACATCTTGGTAAAATGTGGTTAGAGCTGTGAAGTCAGCTTTCACACTTCCTTCTAGACGTGTGATATGTTCTCCATCTGTTATATGATCCCAGGCTAAGTAGCTACTCTTAGGATGTGTTCTTACTTAGGGCAGTGCTTTTATGAAGGTGTGCCATAAAAGCGTCCAGGTGCCAACAACCTGCCCGAGTGGTTCCCATTAAATCTGCTTGGGAGCGATGACATTTCAAATGTTACAACATCTCTCAGAGCAGCTAATTACCTCAAATTTTAAAATAACTGTATGTTTTGTACGGTACACCCAGATGCCTTGGAATTAGCAAACTGACTGAAGCAAACATAAAATCTTATCAGCATGTGGACTGTAAAATGGCTTATCTGCTCAGACAAACCAAATAGGCCAACCAATTTCATGTATGAGCAGTCACAAACATAGGTGGGCTTTTCACCTTCTGTTGGTCATAAACCGAGTCTGTTTTATCTTACTAGGTCAGTTCCAGAGAGCAGGAACTTACACGTTTTCCCTTTACTATGCTTAAACCCTTCAATCAGAATAATGAATCATAAGTAATCAGAATGTTCCAACAGGGTCTAAGTTAAAATACTTAGGTGGATTAGTAACAGACTTACTCAAAGAGCCATGCTGATTACTGAAATGGCTTCAAATAAAAGACAGCAAATACGTTCGGTGACAAAAATCAGAGTTCTCAAAAATAACAAGGTAGGAAGGATAGGAATAGAATAAAGAAGACACCAAGCATGAATAAATATTTCCTCCAACCAAAGCTAAAGTTATTGGGTGAGATTTTTTCTACCTTGATTAGATCAGTTGCATCCATGGGTTCCAAACAGCAACCTCCCAAACACAGGAGAACATGACATACCTGTGAGCGCAGTATGAGCTTGAAGGGCTAAGGCTCCATCCATACACAACCATCAAACCTTGACGTGAATTAATAGTTGATTCACGAGAAAGAAAACTCGATCCTTCTCTGTCCTACGCTGGTGAGAGCACACCTAGAAAACTGCATTCACTTTTGAGAAGCTGCTTTAAAGAGCGATATTGACAGCTGGAGTGGTTCCAAAGGAGGGTGAGGAAGTCATGGAGCCCTGTCCCGTGTTGGACAACCAAAGAAAGTGGGAATACTCAGATGGAAAAAGAGAGGACACAGGAGGAGCCTGGTAGCTGTTTCCAAATACTAAAGCACTGCTGTGTGAAAAACAAATGATGCCTAGCTCTACAGATGCAAGATGGGAAATGGAAAACGTAGAGGGACATAATTTCAACATAACTTAAAGAAGAACCTCCTTTTCTTTGCCTCCTATTAGCAATGATGGAGCTGCCTCAGAAAATAGTGTGTTCGGTACCAGAGGTGTTTGGGCAGAGGCCACCTGGCCATCCAGCTGGGATTTCTGTAGAAAATAATCTGTTCTCCAGATGGAGATAGGGTGGAATAGGAAATATTTAAGGTCCGTCCTAGTCCCTAAAACTCTTTGAGTCCAGGAATGGTCACTATCTTGGCAAAAAATTTAGTGATTTAGTGTTAACTATCTTCTGTGGGGGACAAAAAGAATAGCTTAATGCGTTTGTTTTACTCAGTTGAGGCATTTGAAAATAAAATGAGAACTTTCCATTTTCAGAGTCCACTGTTTGTCAGTAAATATGTTTTTCTCTTAATACTATCCCACGTGTGTTACTCTCAGACAGCAGGAAATTTGAAATAATTTGGGGTAAATTTTCAAAAACACAAACCTAAAGTTGAAAATAAGCAATTGCAAGCATAAGCAAACTTGTGTTAACTCTACTTTTTTTTTTTTTTTTTAACCAGAAAAACTTTGAGATGTTTTTGTTCATAAAGTGGAGAAAACACAGCTGGCATTGTGGCAAGGTTTCAGGGACCAGCCATTTGATGGCATTTTTGAAAATGCAGTTCATTAGTTGATAAGCAGTTTAGAGAATAGTATCCAGCAAGTTTATAGAATGTTATGGTTTAAAAGATGTTTTCATAGACTTTGGGTCAGAGCTCTGTACTGAGTACCTGGTGTTCTTATTAAAAGAACAAGCTTTTGGAATTGAGTGTCTAAATCGTGGACATTTTTGCTAGGAAACACATTACTGGTCTATTAATTTGGTGAAAGAATGTGTCTTTGTATTCTCAAATTTAAACCACCATATGACAATGCAGCACCTGCCACCCTAAACTACAATGTGTCTGCATTATTAAACACTGCTGGAAGAATTTCAAGGACCAGAAAGCCTAAAAGAGAAGGTCTACATTTGAAACATTTGTTTAGTGCTTTTCTACTTGGAACACCATTATGTCTATAGCAAAAACAATGACAAAGAAATAAAGGATCCTCTTGTTCTGGAAAACACACACCTTCTCCTCCAATGCAATTGCATTAATGTTTATTTTCTCCAGTTATCGACAAAATAAGTCTGTTTTGTCTCAGCCTCATATTGCAATATCATAAATACAAGGTTTTCACAAACAGACATCCATCTGTAAAAGTCAGCAGAGCGCGGCTTAGAAGCTTATATGTTTCCAGTCCCTTCAACAGAGTGCATTAGGATTACATGGTATCACAGTAAGAAAATCTCTGTTTCAAGGTTACAATCTGAATCTGTCTTTCTGGCCTGATGTATGACAAATGTGTTCTCCTGGTCACAAAGTAGGGGCTGGGTGAGGAAATATGGAAAAAGAGCTCAAGTCACCAGGGTCACCGGGATGGGGAGGGATTTTTTTATGCTATTGGAAAAGAAGGGGCACATACATGAACTGTGTGACAGTCAGGGGTATACAAAAGTCATCACAAAACTTCCAGAATGTTCTCTAGGACAGCACACGCATTATTACTATCACTTTAACTTTTATCCCAAAGATGTCAACTGGTAGGTTTTATGAACTTGCCCAATGGGATACACTCATTTTAGTCACACTCAGAAAAATGATGGCCCTGCCGTGCTCTGGGTAGCATCTCCCCAGCTATATTCGTCTCCTAAAATAAAAACTAAAATCTTTGACTTTCCTACGCAGGATGCTTGGGCATAATGAAATTATATAAAACTCTCTTCCCTCCCCCTTTGTCCGCGGTTAAAGGCTAGATGGAATGGGGGAGGGGGTTGACAGGAAACAGGTAAGCAGAGGAAAAACAGGTCAGCTGTGCTTCTCGCCACCTCTTCATTATTAATTCGACTACAGACACTCTTTCCCTTCTCTCTGCTCCACAGACAGCCGGCACCATGAGCCAGTGCCACCCCCTCACCGCCTCCTGCTCCCATCAGGCCAACCAAGTGGATAAACCCAGGGAAACAGAAGGAAGATCTTTTAGGACAAGCTGTGTTCACTATTTAGAAATAGCATTGAAATGTGCAAATTGTTTTCCCAGGAGATAGATGCAGAGATGGAAACAGTCATTGTTAAAGCACTGCCCCACAGCCAATCACAGTGTTAAATATTTGGTATGGTTTGGTCTTCTGCACTCTCTCAGAGTTGCTGCCCTGTTTGCTCTCATGGGTCTTGGGTGAAAATTCGCCACAGGGAATCTCCAGGCTTAGACTTTTATTCCTGTCTTTACCTCAGACTTATCGTGTAACCCTTAACAAACCAGTAACCTGGTCAGGGCTGTGTCCTTATCTCAAAGTGGAATTAACAAACCCACCCTTGAACCTTTCTCCTAAAATTATGGTAAGGCTGAATATTTATTTTGGGGGGATATCTTATCAAAAGAAACTGATGAAAAACTTTTTTTATTGTAAAAACAGTGGGTGAGATCAGAATGATGCCATATTTGAGGCCCATTTGCCGACAGACGGTGGAAGAGTGAGGTGAAATGCCCAAAATCCATCCAGTCCAAACAGTGAGCTTAAAAGAGGCTGTTTTTGAGCAAAAGGAATAAAAAGCCATGGAATATCCAAGTTAACAATAATTTGCCTGATTCTGTCATCACAACCTATCGTTGGTGATTAGGGAAGGAGGGAGAGGTGGCCCTTAAGTGATCACACTAAGGAACTCTTTCTCCAAGCTTTAAGACCAGATCCTCCTTGGTGGTGGGCAAATCTATCTCCTGAGACACCAGGCTGGGCGTAGCACATGGAGACCTGGTTTTTAAATCCTCTCTTTCTGTCCCCTTACAGAGCTCTCAGCATGGCGGTTCCTCGACTTCACTTGCATCCACCAAAGTCTGCAGCTCTATGGACGAGAACGATGGCCCTGGAGAAGGTGATGGGCGTGGGCCTTGTTATCTGAGGAGGCAGAGGATGGGTTGGCTAAATTTGCTCCAACAAACTATTAACTTTTCAGACAGAAGGTCATGGTCAAGCCTAAGGAGCTCTTGAGGGTCAATTGCCAGGGGACAGAATTGAATATGGCTCCTAACTGGGAATGGTTATCTACTCTGGGAATGGGAAGAGCGAGTTGGTCCAGTTTAGAGACTTTTTTTTACATCCCCTGAAGGCATACATAATCCTGACAAGGCCCACTGTTGTCTGCTTTGGAGATAAGAGGGGATAATGGTGGCCTTTGCTTTCCCAAACTCTGCTCACTTGTAGTTTTTTTTGTTGTTGTTTTGAGTTGGAGTCTCAGTCTGTCGCCCAGACTGGAGTGCAGTGGCCGCTCCCGGCCACTGCAGCCTTGACGCCACTGCAGCCTTGACCCGCTGGGCTCCAGCAATCCTTCCGCCTCAGCTTTCCAAGTAGCCGGAATTACAGGCATGCGCTACCATGCCCAGCTGATTTTTTGATTTACTGTAGAGACGAGGTCTCTCCAAGTTGCCCAGGTGGGTCTCAAATCCGTGGGCTCAGGCAATCCACTCACCTCAGCCTCCCAAAGCGTGGGATTACAGGCTGAGCCACTGAGCCCAGCCACTTTTAGTATATTAAAGATATACTAAACGGTGCTCTCCTGACCATTACAGTCCCACAGATGTACCCTAACTTGAGTGAACTCAATTATGAAAGCATACCTTTACAAAAAGAATTAATGGGTGCAAGTTGCAGAGCTATCCTTGCGCTAATTCACTTCTGAATTTCTCTGTGATGTGGTCAAATGGCCTGGGTTCTAGAACTTTCTTTATCACTAACTCACTGGATTGTTTTGGACAAGGCTCTTCAATTCTGCACATTTAGTTTCTCTTCTAAAAACTGGAGGTTGTGATACTCACCTAGTTCCTCCCTGGGAGTTGCTATCAGGCACAAATCAATTCTGGAAAGCATTTGGAAAAGTATAAATGTGATACAGTCAAGCCACTATAAAGCAGTCTGCTCCTCTCATTTGTTTTAAATGATATGATTTAAATTTTTTTTCCAAAGAAAGTACCCTTTAAGGGAAGTATTTTTATTATGTTAAATGAGATATGTGATTTATGTAAAAATAATTTGCTGACCACTATGCAGTGTCAGACTTTTTTTATTTCCACAAGTATGAAATTCAGCCACCCAGAAATTTCTTTTGTTCCAATGTGTTTTCCTGGTGAAATAAAACGTTTTTAAAATTATTTTATTTTATTTTATTTTAATTTTGAGTCAAAGTCTCACTCTGTTGCTCAGGCTGGAGTTCAGTGGTACAATCACGGCTTACCAGTGCCTCCAACGCAGGAAATTCTCCTGCCTCGGCCTCCTGAGTGGCTGGGACTACAGGCATGCATCACCACACCTGACTTATTTTTTATTTTTTGTAGAGATGAGGTCTCGCAATGTTGCCCAGGCTGGTCCTTAACTCCTGGGCTCAAGCAGTCCTCCTACCTCTGCCTCCCAAAGTATTAGGATTACAGGTGTGAGGCACCACATCCGGCCTGAAATGGTTCTTGACCTAAGCTTTTGGCTGAGCCTTTTTAACCAAAAGCCTAAAAGGTGCCCTTTATCAACAGGAAAAAAAATCCCAAGTGTGCTTTGGATGGGTGTCTCAATGTATGCTCCCTCAGGAAAGCATAACGGAGGTGCTCTCTCTCATTTCCTCCCAGAGGGTCACACTTACCCCACCAGCCAAGGATGGTTACTTTTTTTAGTCGTGTAGTGAAGAGCCTTAAGACTGTGTTATCTGGATGTTTTATAAATTTGGTGGCTTTGAGTACACAAAAACCCCCAGACTGAGTTCTTCAAGCAGAGGCAAAATTGTAGCTTCTTTGGGGGTGGGATGGGCTTGAGGGGGTTGACCCTGGCCCTTACTTTATTCTGGAGACCACCTAGATAGCTTCCAGTATAGGGTAAGAGTAAAATGTCACCTATTGAGAGAGGTAAAGAGAGCCAGATGTGGTAGCTCACACCTGTAATCCCAGCACTTTGGGAGACCAAGGCTAGAGGTGTGCTTGAGCCCAGGAGCTTGAGACCAGCGTGGGCACCATAGGGAGGTCTCATCTCTACAGAAAATGAAAAATTTAGCTGGCTGTGGTGGTGCACGCTTGTAGTCCTAGCTACTTGGGAGGTTGAGATGGAAGAATCACCCGAGCTCAGGAGATTGAGGCTGCAGTGAACCATGATCATGCCACTGCACTCCAACCTGGGCAACAGAGTGAGGCCCAGACTAAAAAAATAATAATAACATCAACAACAATAATAATAATAAAGAGGTGAAGAGATGGCATAAATGCCAGTGAAAAGTGGCAGTAACAAATGTCCTGCATTTGTTCAACACTTTCCAGAAACTCCATCCACTCTAGAATCTAGAGTGGTGCAAGACTGACGGTCTTCACAAGAAGGCCCCAGTGCAGATATTGATGATTCTGAGTCTCCGTTTGTCTTTCTGCAACAATATGGAGCAAATGTGAATACAAAAATGACCACGAAGCCCATCCACTGCCTAAGGTTTTAATTCTATTTTGAGGAGGAATGTTTACCCTCAGTTTATGGTGAGAGGTCAGAAGAGGAACACATTTAGAAAACACACCAGTCTTCCATCACATTCTGTATTCAGGTTGCCTGAGGGAGAACCAGGATTTATAACTTTAAAGTGAGTACATTTTAGAGCCCAGCTGTAAAAGGCTTTTTACACCCCTAAGATGTTAAAGGTTATCCAGCATATTTATGTGACCTAAGTGCAGCTTATTTCGTTTTATGGCCTTGATATTTAAAGCATTATTAGGCATTTGTAAAATATCTCAGAATGTATTTTTCAGGGGGAAAACACGATGTGTTAGTGGCACTAACATAATTGAAACTACAAAACAGTTCCGTTCACAGACGTAAGAGATATTGTCATTTTAACTCGCCATCTGCCACGCAGGTTGCGGGTGGGAACATTTGTCTGAAACCTGCTCTCGGATCTTGGGGACGGGTGGCCGTCACTGCTTAGTTCAGAAGGAATTTTACGGAGATCTCCATTTCAGGATGTAGTAAAACTGAGCGTCCAAACAGGAGGCGATTTTTATGCTTGCCCCACATGGAGCAGCCCAGAGTCCCTCGCGAACAGTGTTGTCCTCCTGCGTCCGTGTGTGGGAATGCCATTTCTCTAGACACAGCGGGTAACCAGCAAATGCTGCTGATCAAATTGGCATGAAGCAAAGCAAACAAACTTCCTCAGAATCCCCACTAGAGCGGAAAACCCAAGTTGCGCTTGCCTATGTGGGGGTGGACCCCGCGTATTTCCTTGTGTTAATCATTTGTCTTCCTGGAAACTGTTGAGTCTATACAATGTCATCGGGGGAGGGGGGTGGTTACCTCCCTGCCCTAAAAATGACATATTGATTCTGAATCAGCGCCAGTCTATCCAATGATACTTCTAAATGTTTCCCAGTCCAACATCTGTGTCCCTTTTTCTACCAATAAAAAAGTATTAATGATTCTTTCAGAAGTGTCGGAGGAAGGCTTCCAGATTCCAGCCACAATCACAGAACGATATAAAGTCGGAAGAACAATAGGAGATGGAAATTTTGCTGTTGTCAAGGAATGTGTAGAAAGGTGAGAAGGATGTCATTTGCCTTGAACTTTAAAGGTAACATTTGGCGTTATGTTTTCCAAGACTGTCTCTATTTGCTGTCTGTGGCACATATGGAATAGGTTAGTGTCATTACCCCAGACGTAAAAAGTAAAAAAAAAAAAAGAAAGAAAGAAAATCCCATCTAAGAACAGATTTAAAGAATGTAGTGATATCTGAAGACAATCTATAAATTAAGGACTTTGATTTTTTTTAAAAAATATATACTCAGCGAGACATTGCCAGCTCAGGTAAGTCTTTTTATTTTGTTAAAAACCATATTGAATAGTTTGTCTCACATACTTTTTGTGACATATTTTGCAGAGGTCAGAACGTTCATGCCTGTAATGTGTACTATCATAAATACATAAAAAGGCCAGGCTAGGCAGCTCGTGCCTGCAATCCCAGCACTTTGGGAGACTGAGGCGAGAGGATTGCTTGAGCCCAGGAATTCGAGACCAGCCTGGAAAAAAAAAAAAATCAAAAAATTAGCCATGCGTGATAGCATTTGCCTATAGTCCCTGAGCTATGATTGTGCTAGTGTATTCCAGCCAACCACAACAGAGTGAGATTCAGCCTCAAAATAAAATAAAATAAATGAATACACAATAACCTCAAAGGGTTTTAAAAAGCATATGTACTCACCCCAACAAAAGTGGTATTAAATGCATTAAAATGTATCAAAATAAATGATTCAAGTACTGTGAGGGCCCAAGGAAAGCTTTGATTCCTGGATTCTTGAGACCTAATTGAGACTAGGAGATGGAAAAGTGACAAGTGATAATGTTACAACCCAGAATCAGGAGGCCTTAGACCCTTGGTTCAGTGTCAGACTTGGCTTTCTTTTCATGGGCAGTTGCTTGCTTTAGGGGACTCAAGCAACCAACAACTTCTTCTCAGAGCTGGGTGCACAGGTTATTGAAAAGTCAGGGGGAACTTGCCTCCTTTCTGGAGGACTGTGGCCTCTGGCCTTCTGGGAGCTGGCATGGAGTAGACACAATTCCCTGTGACCTTTCTCTGGGGGCTGGACACCCTGCCAGCCCCTCAGCACTCTGTGGGAGTCACTCCCCTAAGCTCTATCCTCCCCTAGAGAAGATGACTGGAACTAGAAGGCAGAAGGCTTTAGCCTGGACAATCTTACCCTTGTTCTCCTCCAGGGACCTTGATGTAGAAACAGATTCCTGCCATATTACAGCTGGAAGTCTGACCAGGGCCTCAAGTATCGCGAAGTTTCTTAGTCTGGCTGATGTCCGCTCTATGCTTCCTGCATCCCTTGACAGTCTTTGGAAGATGTTTGCCCAGCTAAGGTAGCGGAGTCCTCATCAAGCTATCCTCATGCAGTGTGTCTCAAGCTTTGCTTCATCCCAGCATGGCAGCCAGGCTAGGATATTCCCAGCAGGGACTCACTAGAGAACCACTCTGCATCAGGAGGGGCCTGAGGAATAGGCAGCTTGGAAAACGCCCATTGAGGCTACAAGACAACCTCTCTCCTTCCTTCCTCTCTTTCCTTGACGCCCACCCCAGAGATTGGCCATTTGGTGCATGAGTGAAAAACACACAACCTGTCCCCTTGACTTCCTGGGCCTCACACCTCCCAAAGTAGGAGCAACCATAGTTTACTGAGCATAAACTATCTGCAAAGCCCTTAAGATGTTGCATTTAATTAACATAAGCATTCCATTCCGTCAGCATTGCTGCCTCCCCTCCATTTTATAGCTAGAAAGCCCAGAGACGTTGAGTGCCCAAGGTTGCTCAGCCAGTAAGTACTTAGCCAGATGTGGATCCCAGCCCAGCTCCCAAAACCACAGTTTTTTCAATTTCAATTTTAGTTTAGAATCCAGGGTGAAGATTTGTCACACAGGTGTGTTGTGTGATTGCAAGTTCAGGCTTCTGATGAGCACACCCCTTGCCAGGGTGGGACGCATGATCACCCAGTGGGTGGTTTTGCATCCTTCAATCCCCCTCCCTCTTTCCCCGCATTTGTGAATAGCAGTGCCCAGGGACTGTTGTTCCCATCCTTGGCCCGTGTGTTCCCAGTGTCTAGTGCCCATATATGAGTGAGAACATGTGGACTTCGGTTTTCTGCAAAACCCTCACTTTTAACCACTTTACTCCACTCCCTTGAATGAGGGGTCTTTGGCAAGACTGGCTTAGCTGAGGCAAAATCATATACATATCGCATTTGGCCTTGTACGAATAAGACAGAAGTTAAACTAGGAAAGCCATTGTTGAGGGCTTGGATGGAGGTGTATGTGCTCATATAATTTTATATTTCATTGATATTTTTATTGATAGTATGAATAAATGCAGTGCCTTCTAACTTTATTTCCACCGTAGCAGAAAGTCCTGCTGTTAGCAGATTGCCTTGCCCTGCACTGTGGGGTGTCTGGTTATTTGCCAGCGTTTGTCATCTGTTGCATCCGACAAGATGGCATGTGTTGTTTCTCCTAGCTGCTCTGTGGAGCGTGGTGGTGTCTTCATCCAGTAGGACTGATCTTCTCACAATAGGATCTTCTCGTTTCTCCATCCAAAACGGCTTTGTTTCTCTCTATCTTGGATGGTGTTCATGTTGCATGAGTTCACCTCTTGGGTCTCACTGGATGGAACTTGGAACCTCAGCACCAGATGGAGGCATGATTTGTTGGTATTCAGCTTCCACTGCACGAGGACACCTAGCATGTGTCCCGTTTCCCCAGAGGTACCACAAGACATTCTTTTTATATGTTTCAGAGGTCCAAGAAAACAAAAGCAAGCTAAGAATGTTGTGAGGGTTGCTCGTGGGTACGTTCTGCTGATGTTTGAAGGACGGATGTGTGTTCACAAGCGTGAGTGTGTCCCTCCTCTCATCATCCTGTGCTGACACAGGCAAGATTCTTCTACAGCAATAGACACCATAGCAATGTTTTCCCATGGTCCTATACCAGTATATTCTATGCTGACCCATTTAGGTTTCAGCCTGTGTTCCAGGGGCAGCTTCCCCAGTAGCCTAGAGAGGTCCCCTAGGACACGCCAAAGGAAGTTAGTGGACTGTGACTCCAGCTGAGATAGAGATGCTCTGTTTTGAAGCAGTTTTGTGGAGCATTTTGAGACCCCAAAGCAAATGGAAAGAACGGGAAGGTGCCCATGAGATGTCAGAGCACAAGCACAGGGCACGAGGTGAGAGCCCTTCAGCTCTGAATCTCCTGGCTCTGGTGGACTAGTTGGTCACGAGCAGGGATGGTGTCCCGGGTGGCTTTTGCCCTCCTCCCTGCATTGTTGAGTGAGGTAGTCCTCCTCCCTCTTCCTCCCCCCGCCCCCTGTAAGCCCAAAGACTTGCTCAAGGGAAGTACTGGCACCAGCAGTGAACGTAAGCAGGCTCGAACCCATCAGAACAAGCTGAGACTTTAACGTCACCAAAATGGGTTGCTTCCACCAGGAAGATCTTCAGAATTCTTAATAACTTCAACAACCATGGACCTGTAGTTTGTCATTGTTGTTTTGTTTTTGAGTTGGAGTCTCAACTCCGCCACCCAGGCTGGAGTGCGATGGCATGCTCACGGTCACTGCAGCCTCGACCTGCTGGGCTCCAGCGATCCTTCTGCCTCGGTCTTCCTAGTAGCTGGAACCACAGGTGTGCACGACCATGTCCAGCTGATTTTTTTCATTTATTGTGGTGGTGAGGTCTCGCCAAGTTGCCCGGGCTGATCTTGAGCCCATGGGCTCAGGCAATCCACTCGCCTCGGCCTCCCAAAGTGCTGGGATGACAGGCTGAGCCACTGAGCCTGACCGGACCTGTAGTTTTAAGACACATCCTTCAAAACAGGGATTTGGAGAACGAGTCAGGGCAAAGAGGGTTGGACAGCTCTTGGCTGATCATTGTCCCTCCCTTCCTCCCTCCCTCCCTCCTTCCCTCCTTCCTTCCTTCCTTCCTTCCTTCCTTCCTTCCTTCCTTCCAACCAACCAACCTCCCTCCCTCCCTCCCTTCCAAGATCTTCAGACACCAGACAACCACGAGGCACTTGTTCAAACTCTAGCTAGAGTTCCACTTCAGAGACGTCTGACAAGACATCTGGGGTGCCTCCATTCTCTGCTCTCGGCAGTCCCTCCTTACAGAGGAGGGCTTTAGCAGGATCGCTCAGTGAATAGGAGGTCCCACTTACTGACCACTCCTTGTGGGGTGGGGGTGGCCTTCCTGTCACCGCACTAACTGCCGTCATCCTCTGGAGTTTCCACAGCTTGACCAACATGTGTGGAGCACCTGCTAGTTTGGGGTCACACTGGGCACCTCCGGGACTGCAAAGAGAGACAAGACATAGTCCCAGTGTATGTAACCTTACCCATAAATAAAGACTGCCATGAAATTCCATGAGCCCCATGGTAGAGGAATGCATGGGAGCTGCTGGTTTTCTTTCTCCATATACTCTTTTTAAAAACCCTCAAACATAGCAGACAACAAAACGTTAGCCCAGAGCCTTGCAATCTTTGCAAGCCATTTCTCCCGCCCTTTTTCCTGAATTAGGGTCTCACTCTGTTGCCTGGGCTGGAGTGCAGTGGCATGATCATGGCTCACCACAGCCTTGACCTCCCAGGCCTAGGCAATCCTCTCACCTCAACCCCCTAAGTAGTTGGGACTGTAGGAACATACCACCACACCCAGCTAATTTTTTTTTTAATAGTAGAAGTATTTTTTTTTAATAATTTTTTTTTGATATATCAATATTTTTTATTTTGATATTGTGGGATACAGTTAAGGGTTAGGTATACAAATATGCTTCATTCAGGCACCCTTGTTGATAAGGGGTGTTTCCCCGTCCCCA